>NW_017670923.1:400384-405478 GCF_001879085.1 Nicotiana attenuata
AACAATGTGACCATGTCAAGGACTTAGACGGAAATTCTTCCAGAGACTCCGCAGGTACAACCTCAAACTTAATCCAGCAAAGTGTGCGTTTGGAGTCCCATCTGGGAAGTTGTTGGGGTTTGTGGTGAGTCGACGTGGCATTGAGTTAGACCCGTCCAAGATCAAAGCCATTCAGGAGCTACCACCGCCAAGGAACAAGAAAGAGGTGATGAGTTTGCTTGGCAGGTTGAATTACATCAGCAGGTTCATTGCCCAGCTCACAACGACTTGCGAGCCCATCTTTAAGTTGCTAAAGAAAGATGCTGCGGTCAGATGGACGGATGAATGTCAATCAGCGTTTGACCAAATTAAGGAGTATTTGGCTAGTCCACCTGTGTTGGTCCCGCCGGAGCCGGGAAGACCCTTGATCCTTTATCTGACAGTTTTGGATAATTCTTTTGGTTGTGTACTGGGGCAGCATGACATCACAGGAAGGAAAGAGCAGGCAATTTACTACCTCAGCAAGAAGTTCACATCATATGAGGTGAAGTACACTCAACTTGAGAGGACGTGTTGTGCCTTAACCTGGGTAGCGCAGAAGTTGAAACATTACTTGTCAGCATATACCACCTATCTCATCTCTCGGTTGGACCCGTTAAAGTACATCTTTCACAAGCCCATGCCCACAGGAAGGCTGGCGAAGTGGCAAATTTTGCTTACGGAATTTGACATTGTCTACGTAACCCGGACTGCAATGAAAGCACAAGCGCTGGCTGATCATTTGGCTGAGAATCGAGCTGATGATGAATATGAACCTTTGAAAACATACTTCCCTGATGAGGAGATAATGCATGTTGAAGAATTAGAACAAGTCGAGAAGCCAGGATGGAAACTGTTCTTTGAAGGGGCTGCTAACGCCAAAGGCGTCGGGATAGGAGCAGTACTGATTTCCGAGACAGGGCAACACTACCCTGTCACTGCTCAACTTCGTTTCTATTGCACCAATAACATGGCTGAATACGAGGCATGTATCTTGGGTTTGAGATTGGCTATAGACATGGGTGTCCAGGAAATCTTGGTCATGGGTGACTCGGATCTTCTGGTACACCAGATTCAGGGTGAATGGGAGACACGAGATCTAAAGCTCATACCGTACCGGCAGTGTTTGCATGAACTTTGTCAGCGGTTTCAATCAATAGATTTCAGGCATATTCCAAGGATTCACAATGAGATTGCTGACGCTTTGGCTACTTTGGCGTCAATGCTGCATCATCCAGACAAGGCTTATGTGGACCCGTTACAGATTCAGGTCCGAGATCAGCATGCCTATTGTAATATGGTGGAAGAAGAGCTTGATGGTGAGCCGTGGTTCCATGATATCAAAGAATACCTCCGGATGGGAGTGTACCCAGCACAAGCTACAGGGGATCAAAAGAGAGCAATTCGACGCTTGGCAAGCGGCTTTTTCTTTAGTGGAGGAGTGTTGTACAAGAGAACCCCAGATCTTGGATTATTGAGATGCATGGATGCTAAACAGGCTACAGTTATCATGGCCGAGGTACATGCAGGAGTTTGTGGACCTCATATGAGCGGATATGTATTGGCAAAGAAGATTCTCCGAGCGGGTTATTATTGGCTTACTATGGAATGGGATTGCATTAGTTTCGTGCGCAAGTGTCATCAATGTCAGGTACATGGAGATTTGATTCATTCTCCACCATCCGAATTGCATACAATGTCGGCACCATGGCCGTTCGTTGCTTGGGGAATGGATGTCATTGGGCCGATAGAGCCAGCGGCATCAAATGGGTACAGATTCATTCTGGTAGCTATTGATTATTTCACTAAGTGGGTTGAAGCAAAAACTTTCAAATCTGTGACCAAGAAGGCAGTGGTCGATTTTGTGCATTCGAATATCATCTGTCGGTTCGGGATCCCGAAGGTCATCGTCACAGACAATGGTGCCAACCTCAACAGTCATTTGATGGTAGAGACATGTCAGCATTTTAAGATTACGCACCGTAATTCCACCCCATATCGTCCTAAGGCGAATGGAGCAGTCGAAGCAGCTAACAAGAACATCAAGAAAATACTTCGGAAAATGGTAGAAGGGTCCAGGCAATGGCATGAGAAGTTACCTTTCGCCCTTTTAGGCTATCGCACTACTGTCTGCACTTCAGTAGGGGCGACTCCTTATTCACTGGTGTATGGCACTGAAGCAGTAATACCCGCAGAGGTTGAAATACCGTCCCTTTGGATTATTGCCGAGGCGGAAATTGATGATGTCGAATGGGTTAAAGCCCGCTTGGAACAACTAAGTTTGATTGATGAAAAGAGATTGGCAGCATTATGTCACGGTCAGTTGTACCAACAGAGAATGGCAAGAGCATATAACAAGAAAGTGCGTCCGCGGAAATTTGAAGTAGGGCAATTGGTGTTGAGGCGTATCTTACCTCATTGGGCTGAGGCAAAAGGAAAGTTTGCCCCGAACTAGCAGGGGCCATTTGTTGTAACCAGAGTGTTGTCTAATGGCGCATTATATTTGACAGATGTGGAAGGAAAATGTGTAGAAATGGCTATCAACTCTGATGCAGTCAAGCGATACTATGTATGATTTCTTGGTTTAATTGTACTTTATTGTATTTGGCATATTTTTGAGATTGAAATGACGAAGGCATTTTGTTTTGCTATTCCAAACACTTTATCCTTTGTTATCCCTTTGGGCCTCATTTAATTTCTTTCGTACCCCTCTTTCGAAATCAATAACAGCTCGGAAGCTCGAGCAAGGAAAATCAGTGAAGAAACAAGAAAACACAGTCCAAAAGAAAAGAAAAAAAGAAGAAAAGAAGACAAAAGAAAAGAGAAAAAAAAGGAAAAAGAAAAAAAAGGAAAAGAAAACTGAATAAAACAAAAGAAAGAAAAGAAAGTGGAAGAAAAGGAAAGATTGCAACAACAAAGTAATTCATATGCCCTGAACTACGTTTGACTTGATCCCGAAAGGGTACGTAAGCAGCCTCTCCCTGAGGTTCAGTCACATCAAAACAAAATCCCAAAAGTCCCCACAAAAGAAACTGGGGCAGCAGTTATGGTTGTGCAAGAAAGTTGATTCCGAAAGTTGTAGTTATGAACCCACATTGAATTGTTTTAGAGCCTTTGATACCCTTTCTTTCTAACCCTATCCAAAAGCCTGCATTACGGTCCAAAGAAAGACCTTTTGATCAATCTTCAGGAAGTGCCAATACGAGCAAGTAAAAGTGATTCATGTCAGGGGCAACACTCCGGTGCAAGGAAAAAATGATAAAAATGAGAGAGTCTTATTGGTGAAAACCCTCACGGGCACCGTAAGGCGAAGTGAGTCGAGAGAAATAAAAAAAATGAGAGAGTCTAATTGGTGAAAACTCTCACGGGCACTGTAAGGTGAAGTGAGTTGAGAGAAATCAAAAATGAGAGAGTCTTATTGGTGAAAACCCTCACGGGCACCGTAAGGCGAATGTGAGTTTTCAGACAGGCAAATGAGACGCGTCTGTGGTCAAAGCTGCTCAAGACATTGCAGGACGAGCAAGATTTAGGTTTGGGGTGAAAATCAGGTTGTGAAAGTCCGGAAAAGCAAATGTGGCAAACGAAAGTTGATTGGGTAGATAGACTGGGCTGGTCAATCCAAATGCATGGCATACTCAATGGTACCAGCTGTTCCACTCAGATAAGTCTCATTTTCTTCTTTCTTCATTACAAATCATCCGTTCTCGGATTCTCTTTATCCACAACCTTCGAGGTCGTTGCATTTCATTCTTTCGAGGTCTGTCTTTAAGATGTTTCAATGTCAGTTCTGTTCAAAACAAAAGGAAGGAATGTCAAGGCTAACTACCAGCTTCCTAGTTGTACAGACAGGGCCAGAGTATATCAAAGGTGTCAAAAACAAAGTAAGTCATAAAGGACCATTGGAAGTGTCATCGGTGGATTAATTAATAATTGTGGGGAAGAAGAGAAGTTTCAAAAAAGGGGTCAGAAACACAAAAACAACAATATGGGATAGAACACTTGGGTCATCAGAGTCAAGGGGTTGAAATTCGGTCAGGAAGCCGAGGAGATTCAAGGCAAGGCCAGGAAAGCGGGACGAAGTGGCGCCCAGCAGCAGGGATGTACCTAGCAAGAATGCCAGCAACTAGCCACCATTTTTAAAACTGACAAGATTTTTCTTTGATTGAAACAGGGGCAGAAATTTCGGAAAAACCCCCGTAAGGAAAGATAGCACCCAAACAGGTATGAGTGGAAACTCTCAGGACCCTCCTAGAAAATGGGACTTAGTTTAAATTTCAAAACAATCATGAGTAGCATAATTTAGCACAAATGTATCCTAAAGAACATAGGTGGTCTAAGATAGGATTTAATTAGGAGTTGCCAGGACCTTCCTGAATAATGGGACACAGTTTTAAGACCTCCTTAGGTAACAAGATATTGTTGTAGGATAGTATAATTCAGCCGTAGAATTGGCACACTTAAGATAAGACTTGAATTTTGATTTTCAGGACCCTCCTGGATAATGGGACGTAGTTTTAAGGTCTGCTTAGATAACAAATATAGTGGAAGTCGTACTTTCAGTAGATATAGCTTAGATTAAAATTATCTTTTAACTAGAAGTTGTCAGGACCCGCCTGGATAATGGGAAGTAGTTTAAGACCTTTTAGACAACAAATGTAGTGGGAGTAATACCTTTAGAAGATATAGCTTAGGTTTGTAATTGTTAGGAGTTATCAGGACCTTCCTGGATAATAGGACTTAGCTTTCACATTCTTGGTAGAATAATTCAATTTAACACTCACATCTGTGCCCAGCCACCAAACTGGGGCAGGAAATGTTCTTTGTTTTCTTTATTTGTTGCAGTCAGTAGCCCACCTGGAGAACAAGGGAATACTTTCCAAGCGTTGCAGTCAGGAGCCCACCTGGAGAACAAGGGAATATTTCAAATTTCGGCAGTCAGGAGCTCACCTGGAGAACAAGGGGGTAAAGTACAATTCCGAATTTTAGCTTTTAATATTTGATAACATGTTGTACCCAGTCACCCAAACTGGGGCAGAGAATTTTCGTTGCTTGTTTTGTCGCAGTCAGGAGCCCACC
>NW_017670924.1:0-71233 GCF_001879085.1 Nicotiana attenuata
GCAACACTTAGGTGAATTCTCATAACCGTAGAATATGCAAACCTCCAAGTAGTGGCCTGAGCCACCATGGCCACTCCAGGATCCACCTACACATACAGGCCATATCAGAAGAGTGCTTCTGAACAACATTAATTTCGGCGACCGACAAGCCTCACACGCACCGCCACAAATCACACGCATGACTTGATCATGCTGAAGGAATTGACCCCTACACCAATACGCCAACTCAACTATGTTTAACCAATATATCTTCCTTCGATTTACCCCGATTGCCTTAGTAATAACAATAATTCCTTTCAACATATAACACACTCCATCCGCACTCACCCTGGGTGACCTGGAACCGCGAGACCATGCTGTCTCAAATCCCATGAACCATTTCATACCTTCCTTGGGCGTACATTCTCACCCTCAACTGACATGCCCATCCCACTAATCTTTCTACGAATCTGAAGTCCTTTCTCATCCTTCTCTCAAGTCTGAACATGAGCCAGTAAGGCCAACCATAGCACCCTTTAACAATTCCTTTGCTCCAATTACCACTTATGTTCTTTTCCCGTAGCCGAGTGACCCAGAAATATGCTAACAACCTGAAAACCTCGCAAGTGGTTAACCATGCAACCCAATCATAGGCGGTGGGACTCTCCCACTTAGCTTGAAGCCACTATTACACAACTCTGGAGTTCACCAGGATTCTTAATCTCTTATTGACGTAACCTTGCGCAATCAACCACCAAAATTCTCGATATCTTACTGTAGAAACCCCCTTTTTATACTCTGAATCATTAACAACATTCGCACGACCGATCCCTTCACTGTATAACCAATAGAATTCTTCGCAGAAGCATCGCCAACCACGCGACCGCTAACCTGCTCACAAGAATAACTCACCTATAGAAATCACTCCCCGGCATCTCCCAACGCTGCTGCACGGGGCACAATCACCACGACATCAATAACTCATCCTAAGTCCGAGCTCACTCTCCAGGTGCACAATTTCATTCACCCCTCGTGGACATCAATTAAATGTGCGGCAATATTCTTCCAATTCAAAGGTATGTTGTATCCTTCTTCATTCAAGAAGCTCCTTCCCGTTATATCAAATCTCCCGCCGCATAATAGCTTATACTTCTAATTAAATCCGTAGGCCCCAAATCACCAATCACCAATATTCTCAGGTCACTCCAAACTCTCTTTAAGGTACGTGGTCATCCCACTGCAAAGCCCATATGCAACTCCGCCACTCTCCCACTTTGGCGGAACTCATCCCCTTAATCGACTAATCGGCCCTTGGCTGCTTATACTCGGACTCCTAGAAATTTTAGCCACCGCCCGACACTTCCCACGTGTCTTTCCTCATCCTTTGCTGCTCAGTCGCTACCTTAAATAGAGTGTATCTTCGTGGCACTTGAACCCACAATTGTTGCTGACTTTAAACCTTTCCGAAGGTCATCTTCCTCGAGTAGCACGCGTCCTCACCATCCGTGAGAGAATAGAAGGCAGAAGTTTAGGATTGTGATGTCAAAAATCTCGCACGACAGGGAATCAAATAAAGTGAAATTTTCCTAACGGTTACATAGCCTCTCGTAGATAAGTACAGACGTCTCCGTACCGATCAGCCAGACTCTAATAAATCGGCCTGTGTTCCGTGACTCCTATGAACCTAGAGCTCTGATACCAACTTGTCACGACCCCAGTTCACCATCCATGAACATGTCGTGATGGAACCTAGTCCCTACAACTAGGTAAGCCTAACAGTGCGGAATAACAAATTAACATTTGCGGAATAATTAATTAAAACTGAACATACGGAAATAACAACTGTATATAAGGCTACTCGGCCTAAACAACTCAAAAATATGCGTAAGTCTACAACTAAATCCCAAAACCCGGAAACTCACGGGAAACACAGGCTAATAGAATGTAGTGATATGCTCTACACCAGAATGTCTAACAACATGAAAGGAAAGAAAGGAACTATCTGCTAAAGCCGGAATAGAGCAGAGACTCCTGGTCTGCGGACGTAGCAGATATACCTCAAGTCTCAGCTAGAACTCTCCACCACGAGGATGATACACCTGGGAGGAAGTACCTGGATCTGCACATGAAAAACATCCGCAGGAAGGGCATGAGTACACCATAACGGTACGTAGTAAGTGCCAAGCCTAACCTCAGTTGGGTAGTGACGAGGAAGGTCAGGGCCCTACTGAGATAACATAATAAATAATGAGATAACAGAAACAGTTTAAATAAAGTCTACAACGAGAATTCTAAACCAGGTAAATAAGGAAGAACAGTGATAGAAAGCAAGGTACAATACAAGGAAAACTGCCCTTAACAAGGAATAATAGCCGGGGATCTCTTGGTATCCCGAGGATCTCTTGGTATCCTCATCATACACACTAGGGATCTCTTGGTATCCCGAGGATCTTTTGGTATCCTCATCATACACACTAGGGATCTCTTGGTATCCCGAGGATCTCTTGGTATCCTCATCATATACACTAGGGATCTCTTGGTATCCCGAGGATATCTTGGTATCCTCATCATATACACTAAGGATCTCTTGGTATCCTCATCATATACACTAGGGATCTCTTGGTATCCCGAGGATCTCTTGGTATCCTCATCATATACACTAGGGATCTCTCGGTATCCCGAGGATCTCTTGGTATCCTCAATAAGTAAGCCGGGGATCTCTGGGTATCCCAGTATATATATAGAAACGCATGTGCCAGGATCTCTTGGTATCCTGCACCCTCAGTCCAGAATATCTCAAGTACAGGGGGATCTCCCGGGAAGCCGTCCCGTAGTCCCAAATTAAACACACAACAACAAGCAACTCATAATCTCAGAATAATGCTAAAAGATCAGGACAAGAAATAGTAAATTCTAGCCTAACATGCTCCACAGAGTACAAATAGCACAGCTAAACAATTAGCAAGTAAGCCAGATAAACATGAGTCTCTAAGCTAGCACAGGTATAAACTTACAGTTTAAAATGAACAAGTAAACATGAAATCTCAATTTAAATACTTCAAGTAGAAACGGGTTTACAACAATTAGCTCAAGTACGCGCTCGTCACCTCACGTACGAGGCATTCAAATATTCAAAGATCATGTCCTAAGGGGAAAAGTCCCCCACACAAGGTTAGACAAGCCACTTACCTCGAACCGGCTCAATATCAACTAGAAACCATTGCCACGAGTATCCGACTCCAAATGGCTCAAATCTATTCAATTCAATTACACATCGTAAATAACATCGCAAACACCTGGTTTTGCTAATAAGTTCAAAGCTACGGCGTAAAATTAGGTGAAATAACCAAAATGCCCTTCAGGCCAACGTCTCGGAATCGAATAATTTTCACATTTTTAGAACCCTCGTACTCTCACGAGTCTAACCATATAAAAATCTCCCAAATTGGAGGTCAAATGCCCACTCAAAACTCAACAGTTTAGGCAATGAAGTTTTACCCCAAATTATCCAATTTTTTATCCTAAATTCGAATTCCAATGATGTATTTAACTATATAATGATGAAATATAACAAAAAGGGACCAAAGAAACGTTACCCAGTGATCTTCTCTTCGAAACCCACTCAAAATTGCCTAAAACCGAGCTCTCAATTGATTTCTCCAACTTATGAAATTAAAACCCTCGAATTTCTATATCTGTACAGTGAATGCCGCTTCTGCGGTCCCGCCTATGCGAAACACTGGCCGCTTCTGCGGCTTCTTTTAAAAGGTCAGACCTCCGCTTCTGCGGATAAATAACCACTTCTGCGGTTCCTGAGTGGGGGGACCAAACTCGCTTCTGCGATGAGCGAGCCGCTTCTGCAGCTCCGCTTCTGCGGTTCCCAAGCCGCAGAAGCGAAAATACCAGAAGGAACAAAATACCAGCTGCTGTAAACTTAGAAATTTTCCTCCGTTAACCACCTGGAATCATCCCGAGGCCCCCGGGACCTCAACCAAAAGCACCAATACCACCTAATACCTTATTCAAACTTGTACCAATCTTGAAAACACCTAAAACAACGCCGGAAACCCGAATTAATCAAAGATTCAAGCCTAAGAACTTCAAATTCCTTCCAAATACGATTTCGATCAAAAACCTAACCAAAACACGTCCAAATGACCTGAAATTTTGCACACACATCCCAAATGACATGACGGAGCTACTGCAACTTCCGAAATTCCAATCCGACCCTCGGATCAAAAATTCACTATCGGACCGGAAACTTCAAAAATTTAAACTTCGGCATTTCAAGTCTAAATGAGCTACGGACTTCCAAAATACATTCCGAACACGCTCCCAACCCCGAAATCACCTAACGGAGCTAACGGAACCATCGGATTTCCATTCTGAGGTCGTCTTCACACTGTTCCAACTTCGGACCATTTTTCAACACTTAAGCTCTCATTTAAGGACTAAGTGTCCCAAAATACTCCGAATCCTAACACCGAACATCCCGGCAAACTAAAATAGCAGAAATGAACTTAAGGGAAGCAGTTAAGGGGGGATCGGGGCATAAATTCCAAAAACGACCGGTCGGGTCGTTACATCCTCCTACACTTAAACATTCGTTCGTCCTCGAACGAGCACAAAGAACATACCTGAAGTAGTGAAAAGATGAGGGTACTGGCTGCGCATATCCCGCTCGCTCTCCCAAGTCGCCTCCTCGGCCGGCTGACCCCGCCAATGAACCTTCACTGAAGCAATGTTCTTTGACCTCAACTTCCTGATCTGTCTGTCCAATATAGCCACTGGCTCCTCAACATAGGATAGATCTTTGTACAACTGGACTGAACTGAAATCCAACACATGCGACGGATCACCGTGATACCTCCGGAGCATCGAAACATGAAATACCGGATGAACTCCGGCCAAACTGGGAGGCAAGGCAAGCTCATAGGCAACCTCCCCAACTCGTCGCAAGATCTCAAAAGGGCCAATAAACCTCGGACTCAACTTCCCTTTCTTCCCAAACCTCATGACGCCTTTCATAGGCGAGACCCGAAGCAGAACCCGCTCACCAACCATATATGAAACATCACGAACCTTCCTGTCCGCGTAACTCTTCTGTCTGGACTGGGCTGTACGGAGTCTATCCTGAATCGTCTTAACCTTCTCCAATGCATCCTGTACTAACTCTGTGCCCAATAGCCTTGCCTCACCCGGCTCAAACCAACCCACCGGAGATCTACACCTCCTACCATATAAAGCCTCATACGGCGCTATCTGAATGATGGACTGATAACTATCGTTGTAAGCAAACTCCGCCAGTGGCAAGAAATGATCCCAAGACCCTCCAGTTCCATGATTCAATGTTTAACTCCTTATGCACCTTACTGTGCTACCACAACTCAGTTGAGCACATCAGCTCGATCAATTCTGAAGATATTCCTTTTTATTCAAGCAAATAAGCCTTAGAGCCCAATTCCAACATCCGGAATTTTATGCCCGACCTGTATCCAGCATATGATCACCATAACAATCACTACACGCTATACCCAAACATGGCTGCATAACTTGCTGAAGTTCACACCTCGCATCACTTTACTCACCGGACCACAGTAACATTTCCTGATCGACTTAATAAAAAATTCCACGAATCTGATGCTCTCATTGCACCCCATGACATGCACATGCCTCACTCTAACTCTTGCAAGGCCGTCACAACGGAGAGATGTGCGGAAATTCATAATCGACTGCCGAGTCAACAAATCACTGAGTCTATACTCCTGAAAAGAAGCATTACCTCATTCTGAACCAATTAATCGTCTTTGCCTCTTAATAGATATTTCACGTAATCAGATTGCACTGATCCTAAATCCAACAATCTCGTCTCACCCAATACGAATGCTCAGACAATAAGCCACCCCAACATGACCAAAAGTCTCATATGATGTCACAATGCGCCAATAGGCTACCAATTAGAATGCGATACAAAAAAAGGAAAGTGAACTCTGAAAAGAAATTTCAATTACCCTGCTCGCGAATCATACATGCGACGCGGGCGCGCAGCTAATATGAGCCTCCTCCAGAAAATAGGAAACATAACACAATAAACAGGTATGGGAAATTGTACTGAACATCACACTTGTTGCGGCGTGCAACCCGATCCGAGCAATCATAACCATGGCGGCGTGCCACCCGATCCAAATAACATACCCGTGGCGGCGTGCCACCCGATCCACACATGGAGCTCACATAAGGAGATGTAGATCGAGCTAAATTGCTCATTACAACAAGATACTAAGCATCAGTCATAACCATGCTAAGTGTATAACACCATTCCCTGGGGAGACATATAACGCTATAATCCACAAACTCGGGCACAACTGAGGTGCGATACAAGATCTGAATCTCAAGAGCCATTCTGCTCATATAACATCATCGCCACGCGGAACTTCAACACATAAAAATTTACCAAGCCGTCTCATAACTCATACGGCGCAATACATCATTACCTGGAATAGCTGATGACAAAATAACACCCCGACTGTTCCTCCATAAGGAACGCTCGCTGAAACGAACACAACTGGCCTGATATAAAGCCCTGCTCACATATAAATCAATCCACTGATCTCAAGCCGATTTCTGATTGCACCAACTTGGCTAATAACCTTTCAAAGGTCCATAGTAACCCCCTTTTCCTCATAACACATAAGAACAACCATCATAACCGGAGCAACCTCCTCAGTTCGCAACCCAACAAACAAAGTGCCCTCCCGGCATAAATTCTCAAATTAATGATGTTACCACAATCCTCATACCTGGTTTAAATCTTTAGTCAATCAAGTGACTACATGTCACACTTATACAATCTTCCCGTGGGACACGCTCCCACAATCTTCCGAAATGAATAACGGGTCCGCACATCTAAACCATCGGCCGCACTAACGCTGAAAAGCGATCAAGAATCCTTAACCAGGATGCAAAGCCTTTTTCACAACACATCGATCTCAGGTGACACTGAAGACAATACCAATTTACTTTAAACATTCCACCCTTTTTCTTGCTCATCCGAGCTCGTGACATCTTTGTCCACACCGAGCTGTTACCTTGATCTTTACTTCGAATCCCATACCACTCACTGCACCTAACATGACACATACGACTTCGGGACCGCTAATAGGCTAACACTTCATCACTTAAAAGCTTTTCACTTAACTCACTTAAGGAGAACCATAGCAACACTTAGGTGAATTCTCATAACCGTAGAATATGCAAACCTCCAAGTAGTGGCCTGAGCCACCATGGCCATTCCAGGATCCGCCTACACATGACAGGCCATATCAGAAGAGTGCTTCTGAACAACATTAATTTCGGCGACCGACAAGCCTCACACGCACCGCCACAAATCACACGCATGACTTGATCACGCTGAAGGAATTGACCCCTACCACCAATACGCCAACTCAACTATGTTTAACCAATATATCTTCCTTCGATTTACCCCGATTGCCTTAGTAATAACAATAACTCCTTTCAACACATAACACACTCCATCCGCACTCACCCCGGGTGACCTGGAACCGCGAGACCATGCTGTCTCAAATCCCATGAACCATTTCATACCTTCCTTGGGCGTACATTCGCACCCTCAACTGACATGCCCATTCCACTAACCCTTCTACGAATCCGAAGTCCTTTCTCATCCTTCTCTCAAGTCTGAACATGAGCCAATAAGGCCAACCATAGCACCCTTTAACAATTCCTTTGCTCCAATTACCACTTATGTTCTTTTCCCGTAGCCGAGTGACCCAGAAATATGCTAACAACCTGAAAACCTCGCAAGTGGTTAACCATGCAACCCAATCATAGGCGGTGGGACTCTCCCACTTAGCTTGAAGCCACTATTACACAACTCTGGAGTTCACCAGGATTCTTAATCTCTTATTGACATAACCTTGCGCAATCAACCACCAAAATTCTCGATATCTTACTGTAGAAACCCCCTTTTTATACTCTGAATCATTAACAACATTCGCACGATCGATCCCTTCACTGTATAACCAATAGAATTCTTCGCAGAAGCATCGCCAACCACGCGACCGCTAACCTGCTCACAAGAATAACTCACCTGTAGAAATCACTCCCCGGCATCTCCCAACGCTGCTGCACGGGGCACAATCACCACGACATCAATAACTCATCCTGAGTCCGAGCTCACTCTCCAGGTGCACAATTTCATTCACCCCTCGTGGACATCAATTAAATGTGCGGCAATATTCTTCCAATTCAAAGGTATGTTGTATCCTTCTTCATTCAAGAAGCTCCTTCCCGTTATATCAAATCTCCCGCCGCATAATAGCTCATACTTCTAATTAAATCTGTAGGCCCCAAATCACCAATCACCAATATTCTCAGGTCACTTCAAACTCTCCTTAAGGTACGTGGTCATCCCACTGCAAAGCCCATATGCAACTCCGCCACTCTCCCACTTTGGCGGAACTCATCCCCTTAATCGACTACTCGGCCCTTGGCCGCTTATACTCGGACTCCTAGAAATTTTAGCCACCGCCCGACACTTCCCACGTGTCTTTCCTCATCCTTTGCTGCTCATTCGCTACCTTAAATAGAGTCTATCTTCGTGGCACTTGAACCCACTATTGCTGCTGACTTTAAACCTTTCCGAAGGTCATCTTCCTCGAGTAGCATGCGTCCTCACCATCCGTGAGAGAATAGAAGGCAGAAGTTTAGGATTGTGATGTCAAAAATCTCGCACGACAGGGAATCAAATAAAGTGAAATTTTCCTAACGGTTACATAGCCTCTCGTAGATAAGTACAGACGTCTCCGTACCAACCAGCGAGACTCTAATAAACCGGCCTGTGTTCCGTGACTCCTATGAACCTAGAGCTCTGATACCAACTTGTCACGACCCCAGTTCACCCTCCATGAACATGTCGTGATGGCACCTAGTTCCCACAACTAGGTAAGCCTAACAGTGCGGAATAACAAATTAACATTTGCGGAATAATTAATTAAAACTGAACATACGGAAATAACAACTGTATATAAGGCCACTCGGCCTAAACAACTCAAAAATATGCGGAAGTCTACAACTAAATCCCAAAACCCGGAAACTCACGGGAAACACAGGCTAATAGAACGTAGTAATCCGCTCTACACCAGAATGTCTAACAACATGAAAGGAAAGAAAGGAACTATCTGCTAAAGCCGGAATAGAGTAGAGACTCCTGGTCTGCGGATGTAGCAGATATACCTCAAGTCTCAGCTAGAACTCTCCACCACGAGGATGATACACCTGGGAGGAAGTACCTGGATCTGCACATGAAAAACATGCGCAGGAAGGGTATGAGTACACCACAGCGGTACTCAGTAAGTGCCAAGCCTAACCTCGGTTGGGTAGTGACGAGGAAGGTCAGGGCCCTACTGAGATAACATAATAAATAATGAGATAACAGAAACAGTTTAAATAAAGTCTACAACGAGAATTCTAAACCAGGTAAATAAGGAAGAACAGTAATAGAAAGCAAGGTACAATACAAGGAAAACTGCCCTCAACAAGGAATAATAGCCGGGGATCTCTTGGTATCCCGAGGATCTCTTGGTATCCTCATCATATACACTAGGGATCTCTTGGTATCCCGAGGATCTCTTGGTATCCTCATCATATACACTAGGGATCTCTCGGTATCCCGAGGATCTCTTGGTATCCTCAATAAGTAAGCCGGGGATCTATTGGCATCCCAGTATATATATAGAAATACATGTTCCAAGGATCTCTTGGTATCCCGCACCCTCAGTCCAGAATATCTCAAGTACAGGGGGATCTCCCGGGAAGCCGTCCCGTAGTCCAAAATTATACACACAACCACAAGCAACTCATAATCTCAGAATAATGCTAAAAGATCAGGACAAGAAATAGTAAATTATATCCTAACATGCTCCACAGAGTACAAATAACACAGCTAAACAATTAGCAAGTAAGCCAGTTAAACATGAGTCTCTAAGCTAGCACAGGTATAAACTTACAGTTTAAAATGAACAAGTAAACATGAAATCTCAATTTAAATACTTCAAGTAGAAACGGGTTTACAACAATTAGCTCAAGTACGCGCTCGTCACCTCACGTACGAGGCATTCAAATATTCAAAGATCATGTCCTAAAGGGAAAAGTCCCCCACACAAGGGTAGACAAGCCACTTACCTCGAACCGGCCCAATATCAACTAGAAACCGCGCTCTTGCCACGAGTATCCGACTCCAAATGGCTCAAATCCAGTGATCTTCTCTTCGAAACCCACTCAAAATCGCCTAAACCCGAGCTCTCAATTGATTTCTCCAACTTATGAAATTAAAACCCTCGAATTTCTATATCTGTACAGTGAATGCCGCTTCTGCGGTCCCGCCTATGCGAAACACTGGCCGCTTCTGCGGCTTCTTTTAAAAGGTCAGACCTCCGCTTCTGCGGATAAATAACCGCTTCTGCGGTTCCTGAGGGGGGGGACAAAACTTGCTTCTGCGATGAGCGAGCCGCTTCTGCGGTTCCCAAGCCGTAGAAGCGAAAATACCAGAAGGAACAAAATACCAGCTGCTGCAAACTTAGAAATTTTCCTCCGTTAACCACCCGGAATCATCCCGAGGCCCCCGGGACCTCAACCAAAAGCACCAATACCACCTAATACCTTATTCAAACTTGTACCAATCTTGAAAACACCTAAAACAACGCCGGAAATCCGAATTAATCAAAGATTCAAGCCTAAGAACTTCAAATTCCTTCCAAATACGATTTCGATCAAAAACCTAATCAAAACACGTCCAAATGACCTGAAATTTTGCACACACATCCCAAATGACATGACGGAGCTACTGCAACTTCCGAAATTCCAATCCGACCCTCGGATCAAAAATTCACTATCGGACCGGAAACTTCAAAAATTCAAACTTCGGCATTTCAAGTCTAAATGAGCTACGGACTTCCAATATTCATTCCGAACACGCTCCCAACCCCGAAATCACCTAACGGAGCTAACGGAACCATCGGATTTCCATTCCGAGGTCGTCTTCATACTGGTCCGACTTCGGACCATTTTTCAACACTTAAGCTCTCATTTAGGGACTAAGTGTCCCAAAATACTCCGAATCCTAACACCGAACATCCCGGCAAACCAAAATAGCAGAAATGAACTTAGGGGAAGCTGTTAAGGGGGGATCGGGGCATAAATTCCAAAAACGACCGGCCGGGTCGTTACATTCTTGTGGTCCAAAATAAGTGATTTTTTCAGATTTCAAGAATGAATTAATTATTTTTTTCCTACATTGTCCTTGGAGTAAAATAGTGTTGGAATATGTGTTAAGAGTATTTATGTGAGATAGTAAAGGTTAATATGGTCAATTCTATTGCTAATTAATGCTAAAAGGTGAATTTCTTAATCTGTGTGAAAACATCAAAAAAATCACTTATTTTGGACCGGAGGGAGTACTATGCTTTTAATGACGGCAGTAATTTGCGAATAGATGTGATCACATATCACTACAGATAATTAATACATTAATTCACTTTTAATGAGCTATAACAACAACAATTTGCGAGTTTGAAGTCGTCGGTATCTTACCGATATTTTGATAATATCAGTAAAATAATACTACACTTGTAATAAATGAGGTAATGTAATATTGTAAATTTAAAGACAAGTATTTTACGAATTGTTGAGCATACAGATATCTTTTGTATATCAGTAAACGACTACTACGCTTGTTATAGAAGAAGTAATATTTTACTGTCCCTGTAATCGAGGAAGTAATATTTGAATAGGTGTTGTTACATATCACTACAGGTAATTACGAAACAGTTGCTGATATCATTATTTTTCTTGAAAGGAAGAGTGTGATTGACATTTCTGTCTCGGAAGAGAAGAAGACAGATATATCAGCAAATGACTACAACAATTGTCATAGTATAAGTAAATTTTACTATGCTTTTAATGTGTAGTAATTTTCGAATAGGTGTGGTTACATATCACTACAGGCAATTAAGACATTAATTCACTTTCAATCAGCTATAACAACAACAACTTACGAGTTTGAAGTCGTCGGTATCTTACTGACATTTTAACAATATTAGTAAAATACTACTTCGCTTGTAATAAATGGCATGTGTGTGTGCATATATATATAATATATATATATATATATATATATATATATATATATATATATAATATTAATATATATATTATATATATATTATATAATGGAGTAGCTATGGTAACTAACGCGTTGGTTGAGAGACCACTTTTCATTTTTTTTAAGAGTACTTTTTCAATTTTTATTTTAATAATTAAGAAGCCTCAGAAGTAAAAGAAAAAATGTAAAAACAAAATTGGAAAAAGAAAAAAATGAAATTTTTTTTTTGGTCCAAAAAAATATTAACCACACCAATTCGTATTAGAAGTGTAGTAGTAGAGTACCTTTTATATCATAACAGTAGTAGTCGTCTACCGATATATCCAAAATATCGGTAAGTTACAGACTACTTCAAACTCGTAAACTTTTGTAATAAGTAAGCACAAACATCGTAAATTACCTTTGATCTTAATAGTGTAGTATTGTGTTACCGGTATAACATATATATCTTGGGCGTCGGGGAGCGAGAATTGAGGGGGGTTTGGGAAATTGGTTGGGTTAGGGGTTTGGGGAATATATGGGGTCCGAATTAATTTAAATAAAATTGATAATAATAAAATAATAAAACATATTAAAACACGTATATTGAGATAGCCAATGACTATGGATGCTTTGGGGTTAGTTAATATATAAATTAATGTGAATAAATTTACTTAAGATATGATGACTTTGAAAATAAAATAAAAAATCAACTAGCAATTTTTTATACATAAGTATAAAAATAATATTTATGAGGTAAAAAATAATTATGTAGTAATATATATTGAATTGACACGCCTAGTACCTAGTGGTCCAATTTCCCTTAACGTTAATTTAAGTGTTAAATTGTTCCTCTGTTATTCTTTCTTTGTTTTTTTATTAATTGTTTTGACTTGTTTGTTTTATTTAATCTTGTTTTACTTTCGAAATCCTTCTCCCTTTTTAATTTAAAATACAAAATCCCTCCAACATTCCACCATTTAGATACGGACGGCTTCAAAACTGCTATACATTACTGTTAAGCTCATTGAATTTACTCTTTCGTTACTGTGTTCTATTACGGATCCTTTGAATAAATCGGTAAGTAGCGGACGGTTTCAAATAACGTTTTAGTCCATTGTCATCGTAATTTCTCTCTAAGGCGCACACGATCTCGACAGAGAAAGCTATAAGGTAAGTAGTCAACTGAATGTTCGGATTTTTCTCGCAAAACTTCCACTTACGTATGCTTTGATTTTCGTAGTAATTACTCTGTTAACATTACTCCAAAACCACAACTTGGAGGTAAGGCCGCCAAAAATTTGAAATTCAGCCATTAGGGTTTACAAAGGCGGGAAAAAGAGGTATGGAACATCACATTACACTCCTTCCTTTAGATGAAATATCGTTTATTTCATTCAATCCATGATTCCAGGAACACTAGTAGATGCTAATTTTAGCATTTTTTTGCGTAGTTCTTCAATTTAGATTATTGAAAGTTATTATTATAGATTTTGGTAATTTCATTTGAATTCAAAATATGGGAATCCCGGGAAGGGAAAAAGGTTAATACATGTTGTATCGTGATCCATACAAGATTTGGAAAATAGTAGAAGTCATATAATTGTTTTCCCCTGTATCTTTTTGAAATTGATTGTCCCTGTGCTCTTTTTGAATGGTCACATTTCTTGCAGCTGCCACAAACTTCTCCTTGGACTTAAAATCTGAAGGATAACAAATTATTTAGTAGTAATTCTCTCTAGTATTACCTTTTTATGTGACAATGATCGCATTGTAGTATAGGTCCTCTTTTTAGGTTTCCAATTGCTTCCTTTGGCAGTATATATTGCAATTGGCTACTCTTAGACTTTGATGTCCTCACTGCAAGTAAGACCTGTCTTCCTAGGGCATGGTTGTATGAGTCATTTAGCTCCATGAGGAATTGAAATGGCCCCTGAGACTAAAAGCGCTCCAGAAACAGTCACTAGCCACTATGCCATTATATTCATCTCATAGCAATCTCAGCCTAGAAATATAAGCAGCAACTAGTGCCCTGTGTAGTTGTACTCATCTCCTTATGCAATTGATGATTTCTTTATCCATTCACTTCATCAATGTTTAGGTTTTGGGATAATGATATCATGTGTTAAACAATCGTTGATTTAAAGATATCAGGACGTGTTTAAAGTATTTGATTCCTAAACCTCTCTAATTTTCCTGGTATCATCTGTTAAACAAATGTTCATTTAAAGGCATCAGGATGTGTTTAAAGTAGTCGATCCCTAAACTTTCTGGTTTTGCAGATACCATAGCTTCATCATCAAACAAACCAGAGACGGACATAATTTTCAAAGAGTTTAAGCGTCGGGATAATGTTGAGGCTGCCTATCGCTCGACTATCAACAACTTAACTGCCGAACGTGATGTTGCAATCCAGTCTTAAATTCAAGTCCGTCTGCAGCTCCATCAGGCTTTGAGGTTTCATATTCTGGCTTTAGATTTATACAACCGTCGAGGACAACAATTGGTGGATAGGGACCGTATTATTAAAGCCATGTACTATCAAGTGTCTGAAACTGCAAAATTTGTCGTGCAGACCCACGTGGATTGTCACACTCTTTTCATTGAGAAGATTCTGGAAAGGATTGCCGCTGACCTTCATCGAATGCGATGCATTCTCATAGGCGATGCACCTCCAGAGTCAAAAGGGGGAACTCAATCGGAGCCCTCTAACTAGGAGCATGGATCGGGAAATGACAATAGGTGGCACCACCCTTTTTTTGCTTTGACTTTGTAAAAGTCAGTAGGTGGTACCATTTTGGTTGTGATAAGGTCAAGCTTGTACCCTCTTGTGTGGTATTGAAATATAAAACATCAGAAACTTTAAATTTGCTTTAAAATGTTGTTCTAGTTATGCTTTATAGTTATTGGAATCTATATTTTACTTTTATTCAAGTTAATAACAGTCTCTTATAATAAATATTTAAATTTATTTTTCTTTTTAAAAATTTTGGTACTATCCTTTTTGGTAATTTGACACTCAAAAGCACTTTTTTATAAAGAATGGAGAAACACAATTTGTTATCAAATGTTGTAAAAAGTACTTCTTAAATGAATTGGCCAAACACAAATTATTTTTTTCAAAAGTACTTTTCAAAATAAGCAGTTTTTGGCAGCTTGGCCAGACGGGCTCTAAGTCTTCTAGTTTAATGAGAAACTTTCTGAAACCACTATGTTTTAGTGGTTATTAGCTAGTTGTAGCTACCATTTACTATATTAATTCCTATAGCTATTTTTCAGGGTTTTTTTCGAGTGTATTCGATGTATTTAAGCTACTGTATTCATGAATACAGTAACATTTCTAGGCATGAAACAGGGAATTACAGCTAGACATATTGTATTCGACTATATTCGCAGCGTGAAACAGGGGATTATAGCTAGACAGATTATTGTATTCGACTGTGTTCGACTGTATTCACGATATGTATTTGTGAATACAGTAACGTAAATAGCACAATTCATGGTCTATTTAGCTGTTTTTAAACGAAAAGTGAATCAATTAACTTAATAGACTCCTAATATAACTCAACAAACTTAATTATAACACCTTTGTATTTTCAGTTATAAAAAAGATTCTCAACCAAAAAACACCCCAAAAACATAGCAATCTTCAGAGAAAATATGCTGAATATTTTTCCCAGCCGATAAATACAACAAAAACAGAGCAATTTGAATATATATATATATACATCTGAATACGTAAATTATATTAATTAAAAAAATACATGAATACATTCATGGAATACAGCGAGACAGTGAATACAATGAAATACATAGAATACAGTGAGATACATTGAAATACAATGAAAAAAAAGATAATGAATACAATGAAATACATGGAAATACAACGAGATACATTGAAATACATTGAAATATATTAACACAATCTTCAAGTGGCCACGATTCTGACTTGAAACGCCACTGTTCCTGTTACCATAACACCCTCACGTGCGCTTCAAAAAACCTATTCTTTACAATTGAATTTTAATGACGCTTGTGGATTGGGGCGGAAAACCCCAGATTGGGCAGAACCCTAGAACGACGAAGAGAAGAGGAAGGCAGAGATTTATATAGAGTTTTGTTTCTCGTGATACAATGGGCCAAATTTTTGGACTCGAAATGCCATTGTTCATCGGCCGGATCTGG
This sequence comes from Nicotiana attenuata, assembly GCF_001879085.1. NCBI lineage: Eukaryota > Viridiplantae > Streptophyta > Magnoliopsida > Solanales > Solanaceae > Nicotiana > Nicotiana attenuata. The sequence continues at coordinate 16,325 of NW_017670924.1, forward strand.
CCGTTCAGAAATAACTCGTCGGCAGAGCTCATGGATCCATCCACACTATTAGTTTATTAACGTTGCTTATACATGGATACAAACCCAGTAAAAGTAAAGAAAAACATTGTAGTGTCTATAGGTCACACTTACCGCATAGCCGCAGCAACACCTTAAATTGATGAAGCTTGCCTCACGGTCTTGCCAGTGAATGCGTTGTGAATATGTTGTAGGCGCAGAATTGACTCTACCGAAGAATTGGTTACGGTTCCGATCTGTATTTGGGAGTGTAACACCCCATACATTCGGACTAGGTATGGATATGTTAAATGGGTACTAATTTGATATTTTAGAGATATGAAGTCCTAAAGGATGATTATTGGTGAAAATAGTTGTTTCAGAATCAAGATGGAGAGTGAGGTCCATAAGATTCAACAAAATCGACTAAGTTTACAAAAGGTCCGTCTTCCAGCAGCAATTAGTGAAAATGTGTAAGAAATTTGGGAAAACTCAAAAGACGAAAGTTGTAGGCCTTTAAAATAGTTTTCCAACGATATATTGTGGAGCCCAAATAGAGCTCTGTCCGTTTTACAGAACAGTGCGCAACCACCGCGCTCGGACCGCGACCGCGATCGTGAGGTAGTGTTCCTGCTATTTACCGCGGTCGGGCCTACAGAGCCGCAGTGGCGAACTTGGGGAGTTATTTTTTAAGCCCTATTTCGTCCCCCACAGCCCCAAAACATAAAAACTTGCTCTAGAAAGGAAAGCTCTCAAAAACCTAACTCCTTAAGGGTCCCTCCACCACCCAAGGTAAGTTCTAATGGTGATTCTAAATTAATTTTAATTTCACATCTTATTAACAAGGGTAAACCCTCCATATCATTAGATATTCGATTGGGACATCATTGTTGAGAGAAGGAACCCTAGAACTCGAATTCAAGGGGATTGAACTTCAAAAGGTAATGTCTTCACCCTCTAATTGATTCTAACATTGGTTTAATGATTATAAACCCTAGTTCATGAGACATGAGTTGATGGGTTTGATAGAAAAGCATGAACGATTATAGGTTTGGGGTGTTGATTGTTGATTATTGGTTAGGGGTATTGTTTACCTTATGGGTGATAAAGAATAATGTTGATTATAGCCATTTGAGACTTTAGAATTTATCTAGGAGCAAGAGAATGGGTTATTGGGTGTAGAGACACCATTATTAAGGACTATGAAGCTTTATTCTCACCGAGTGTTTGATAAAATGCCTTAGTAACCAAAATATGAGTATTATTGCTAATATGGAATCCCTCTGACTTGTATTGATATAGATTAAAGTTGAAAGAGTTGGCAAACGTTGTATTACGGTCAAGAGCAGTAAGCTAAGGTATGTAAGGCTAACTCTCTATGTTTGGCAATGTTAATGATTCTCCATACACTACGTTTCTTTACGACGTTACTAATTGCCTAAGAAATATAGTTAAGGCTAGTTCTTTGAATAGTTGCAGAACTTTTATTCTCTAGCTTCATAACTCATTCATGACTTTCATTCTGAACGTTGTGAGCTCAATGCGTATTCAATATAAACTTGGGTTTGATGCCCCCGAGTATTAGTATAGATTACTCAGTATGCCATAAACAATTGAAGTTTCAGTGTTCATGATCAGTTCAAGAATACACATCTCAGTCTAGTCTTATTCAGTATTGCAATATTATGTAACTCAGTGTGATCCAGTATTCCAGTATCATGTAACTTAGTGTGATCCATTATTCCAATATCATGTAACTCAGTGTGATTCGGTATTTCACTATCATGTATTGCAGTATGATTCTCAGCTCCTGATTTTAAATCCATGAATGTTGAACACCTGTATTTGGGCCTGAGGCCGCAGTTATGTATACGTATACTTGGGCCCGAGGCCGCAGTTTGTGCACATATATATTGGGCCTGAGGCCGCAATTTAATTATTCAGATAAACAGGCAGTTCATCATTCAGAAGAGGGAGTATTCATATCCTTACTTCCTTTGTTCAGTTCAGTTATCATTTCAGTTATCAGTTATCAGTTATCATTTCAATTATCAAGTTATCATTTCAGTTATCAGTTATCAGTTATCAGTCATCATTTCAGTTATCAATTATCATTTCAGTTATCAGTTATTAGTTATCATTTTAGTTATCAATTATCAGCTATCGTTTTAGTTTTAGTTTCAATAGTTATCATTTCAGTGTCAATTATCAATACTCAGTTATCAGCTTTGTTTCAGTTTCAGCATTTTTAATTCTTTCTTTCAGTTGCTTTACATAGAATGTACTGACGTCCCTTTTGCCCGGGGCCTGCATCTCACGATGCAGGTAATGATTTACAGGTTGATGATTCAGCGCACTAAGATTCTCGTACCAGCTATTTGGTGATCCCCAGTTCTTGCGGGGTATTATCATTACCTTACAGTCTTCAGTATTTTCAGACAGTCAGTGTTTTTAGTACTTCATTAGAGGCTTCATAGACTAGAGTAACAGTTAGACAAAGTTGCAGGATTTTCATATTAAGCCATGTTGGCTACAAATATGTTTCAGAATTGTATTAGTATTTCCGCACTTTGATTTATATCATCCAGACTTTCAGTATATCAGCATGTGTTAGGTTATATTCCGCATTCAGTATGTTATGATATCACATGTTGATTCAGCCAGCCAGTTGATTCGCTCGATCACATGTAGTCAGTCACCGAGTGTCGTGTTACGTACAGGCCTAGGTTCGGGGCGTGACAAAGCTTGGTATCAGAGCACTAGGTTCAAGAGTCCCAGGGAGTCTATGAAGCCATGTCTAGTGGAGTTTCCTTTAGATATGTGTGCCGGCCACTCATATAAATGGCTAACTACCAAGACATCCAGGATTGTCTCATTGCTTTCTACTCTAGATCGTGCCATGAAGCTTAGAGAAATAGTTAACCTTCTCTTCCTATCGAATTCCAAATGTATTGGATGCCCAAGCGACGCGCAGAAGAAACCTAAGGTCCTAGAGAGGATAATTGCCCTTTGGGGTATAACTGTGGAGTACAGGTTGGTAAATATGAGACTTGAGAGGATGTCAAAAGTGGGATGCAATGGATAGTAGTACAGATTAGAGCATAACCTTATCAGAAAGTACAAAAGCAATTATCATGTCTTATGGTTATCAGTTTACCTCAGTTACCAGTTATACAGTCTTTCAGTTAGCAAGTTGTGGTTATTATGTACTCCAGTATTCAGTTATATGTTTACCAAATATCTATGTTTCAGTGTATTAAAATCCTGGTGACTGGTGAGTATACAATAATGCCTATGGGTGCTAAAAGAAAATGTAAGTAACAGTGATCATAGCGAAATCTTCGCATATTTTAGGTCCGAATTAAGACCAAGACTCACCGGAGGGCGCGGGAAGTGATTTATCAGATAATGGTATACTTTGAAAGATAAGTTTGTGCATGGTAGTGTATATGTGTTTTACCTCCTAGAACAACTTCATTTAATTTTTAGAAATGGAGCCACAAGTTGGATGATGATAGTTTAGATGTCAGACCCTACCATTGGTCACTATAGTTTGGACAGAAAAGAGCCTAAAGGTAAAATACGTAGAGTCAAAAATAATTGTTATTATTAGAGATGTATTTTTCGTAGAACTCATGCAAATGACTAGAAGATATGATGTATGCAATGAGAACCAAGAGCAGCCAATAGTGAATTTCAGGGAACGATTTTACGTTATTCATATTTATTCAAATCAGAACTAGAAGTACCACGTTAGTAAGTTTCTATAAGAAGCAGTTATTGATGTAAGATAAAAGATATGGCAGTTCCCCCCTTAGGTTATGTGACTAAATTATTACTCGGGATGTTTATAGTATGATATGATTTAGTATTGTATAGAAAATTTGGGGTTAGATATTCCAATTTCATTTAAGGCAGATGAATTCCCTAAGTGTGATCCATGCACATAGTTTAGAAGGAAAACAAAGGGGATAGTATGCGACCGTAGAAGTTAGAACAACCTTAGTAACTTTAGTTATTCAACGCAGAGCAAGAAAACATGATGGTAGAAGGTGATTAGTAAAAGAACAATAAGTAAGTTTTGAGTTGATACAGTGAATTAGCAATTTCAGCAGAGCTAGTAGAGGTACAATTTGATTCACTTAGCCAGGTTAACTCTAGTGAGTGGATGACAGTTTGAAATACTGAACGTGTGTTAGAACCCAAAGAGTTTAAGTTAAACTCGAAGTACAGTGGCAGTGGAAAAAAAATTGCTAGCAGTGAGAGCACAAACTATAGAAGAATAGCCTTTAGGAATTATCGTAATGTGGTTTCTCCCGGATTGACAGTGTGAGCAGAGTTAAATTATTAAGATTGTATATGATAGTTGTGAATACATTAGCTTTCCGTTAAGTGAATAATTTAGTTTTTCCTAGTAAGAAAGATTTTTCAGAAGTAAGTTGGAAGATGAGTTGTCATTGACGTAGGGTGCAAAGAACTGCAGAAAATAAGGAAAGTTATTTGGATCCCAACAAAAAAAGAAGGATCCACAAGTATAAGACCTTTAGTCTAAGGGGTGATGTGAAAATTTTAGTAAGTCCAGTTAGAGATTTGAAACCCGAATAGTTAGCATAGGATATGAAAAAGAAAATCTGTTCGGTAATGAGGGAAAATTGTATAATTACCACAGGGATTATGTCTAGCATGTGTAAGAAACACAAAGAGAGTAGAAGGATCACAGAGCTTAGTTATTAATATAAAGTGATCACAGAAAAGCTGTAAAATCATGCCTATTTATGTGTTATGAGGGTAGTGCCATTGCACGGGACTCTAAAGCTTAGAGTACATGTGAAAGACTTAGTTCACAATAATTCTATAAGTGTTTTCAGGAAGTACCTTAAAAAGAAAATCAAGTATGGGAAGTATAGCTCATGATTGAAGCAGACAAGAGGACTAGGGTGAAAGAAGTTCACCACTTAGCCAAGATAGGAGTTCGATTTCGGACTACGAAGATGACGGAGTTGTTGTCTAGAACAGGAATTGTCCCCCCTTAGTAGCCGAAGAGAAGGGGAAATAATTTGATGATCCCTACGTGTTGCAGTTGAAAGAGAAGATTCACAAGTATAAGATGATGGCTTTTGAATAAGGGGGAGATGATGGTACTTCGAGGTACCAAGACAGATTGTGTGTTCCAGGCATAGATGGACTTAAAGAGGGAAGATCATGTTAGAAGCCCATAAATCAAGGTATTCTTTCCATATAGGTTTCCCAAATATGCATCATGACCAAGGATATTTATTGGTTGAACGACATGAAAAAGAACGTTGCAGACTTTGCGGCCAATTGTCCGAATTGTCAATAAGTGAAAGTCGAGCAGCAGAAAGCCTATTGTTTTATCACAAAATACACATATTTTGAGTGGAAATGGTAAATATGAAATTTATAACATGATTATCTTGTTCATTTTAAAAGCATAATTTGATTGGATGATTGTAAATCAACTTACCAAGTCAGCACATTTCTTGCCAATAAAGACTATAGATTCAGTAGAAGATTATACCAAGTTGTACATTTAGGAAATCGTCTGATTGCATGGGACTCCGTTGTCCGTCGTTTGGGACTGTGGTACCCAGTTTAAAATGAACTTTTAGAAGTCCTTTCAGAAAGGATTAGGCACAAGTTTTTCATCCTCAGAAAGATGGCCAGGCAGAGCGCATTATTCAAACAGTTGAGGATATGTCCTTGATGTTAAAAGTAATTGGGATGATTACATACCTCTCATTGACCTTGTCAATAATAACCTACCACTATAGTATCAAGATGGCACTGTACGAAGCTCTGTATGGGCGAAGGTGTAGATCACCAATTGGTTGGTTCGCTCGGTATGGGAGAAAGTTAAGTTGATTCAAGAGCGTTTGAAGAAAACTCAAAGCCGCCAAAAGTCCTATTCGAGCGTGCGACATAGAGACCTAGAGTTTCAAGTTGATGATTGGGTGTTTCTGAAAGTTTCACTTATGAAAAGCGTTATGAGATTTGGGAAGAAGGGTAAGCATAGACCCTGCTATATTGGGACATATAGTTTCTTGCGAAGGATCAGTCAATTAGCTTATGAGTTGGTTACTCATGTCAGTTCAGTACTCACATACTCATGTCAGTTTAATACTCAGCTACTCGTGTTAGTCCAATACTTAGACATTCATGCCAGCGTAGTACTCAGATTACTCAAATATTCATGCCAGTTCAATATTCATATACCTATGTTAATTCAGTATTCACGTATCCATGGCAGACTAATATTCAGTCAATGTAGTAGTCATTCGGTTTAGTATCTCAACAGTTCAGTAATCATGTATTCATTCAGTTTAGTACGCAAGTGTTAATGAAATTTCATGTTTCCACCAAACCCGTTTAAGGTCCGGAGTTAGCAAAAGTTACAGTCAGGACAATCATTCAAGGACAAATGATCCCAAGGGGGAGATAATGTAACACCCCGTACATTCGGACTAGGTATGGATATGTTAAATGGGTATTAATTTGATATTTTAGAGATATGAAGTCCTAGAGGGAAGATTATTGGTGAAAATAGTTATTTCGGAATCAAGATGGAGAGTGAGGTGCATAAGATTCGACAAAATTGACTAAGTTTACAAAAGGTCCGTCTTCCAGCAGCAGTTAGTGAAAATGTGTAAGAAATTTTGGAAAACTCAAAAGTGTGATCCAGTATTCCAGTATCATGTAACTCAGTGTGATCCACTATTCCAGTATCATGTAACTCAGTGTGATTCAGTATTTCACTATCATGTATTGCAATATGATTCTCAGTTCCTGATTTTAAATTCCTAAATATTGAACACCTGTATGTGGGCCTGAGGCCGCAGTTTATGCTTTATGCATCTTTGGGCCTGAGGCCGTAGTTTATTCTTTATGCATCTTTGGGCCTGAGGCTGCAGTTTATGCTTTATGCATCTTTGGGCCTGAGGCCGCAGTTTATGCTTTATGCATATTTAGGTCTGAGGCCGCAGTTTATGCTTTATGCATCTTTGGGACTGAGGCCGCAGTTATGTATACGTATACTTGGGCCCGAGGCCACAGTTTGTGCACATATATTGGGCTTGAGGCTGCAGTTTAATTATTCAGATAAACAGGTGGTTCGTCATTTAGAAGAGGGAGTATTCATATTCTTACTTCCTTTGTTCAGTTCAGTTATCAGTTATCATTTCAGTTATCAGTTATCATTTATCATTTCAATTATCAGTTATCAGTTCAGTTATCAGTTATCAGTCATCATTTCAGTTATCAATTATCATTTCAGTTATCAGTTATCAGTTATCATTTTAGTTATCATTTATCAGCTATCGTTTCAGTTTCAGTTTCAATAGTTATCATTTCAGTATCAATTATCAATTCTCAGTTATCAGCTTAGTTTCAGTTTCAGCATTTTTAATTATTTCTTTCAGTTGCTTTACATACCAGTGCAATTCAAATGTACTAACGTCCCTTTTTGTCCGGGGCCTGCATCTCACGATGCAGATAATGATTTACAGGTTGATGATTCAGCGCGCAAGGATTCTCATACCAGCTATTTGGTGATCCCCAATTCTTGCGGGGTATTACCACTACCTTACAGTCTTCAGTATTTTCAGACAGTCAGTGTTTTTAGTACTTCATTAGAGGCTTCATAGACTAGAGTAACAGTTAGACAGAGTCGCAAGCTTTTCATATTAAGCTATGTTGGCTACAAATATATTTCAGAATTGTATTAGTATTTCCGCACTTTGATTTATACATCCAGACTTTTCATCCAGGCCCGTGCACACCGTCAAGATCTGAGATATTGTCTCCTGGAGGCCAGGAATCACTATGGGCACAGCTGGTGCCTGAACTGGTGCTGCTGGAGCCTGATCCTGAGCTAGGGCAACTGGAGGGTCCACAGGTTCTGCCCCTGCTGCTCTGCCTCTACCACGACCACGACTGCGTCGACGACCTCTGGTGGTCTCAGTGGGTGGTACTGGGGGTCGTCCGCCACGTCCGGTAGCTCGTGTCCTCACCTTCTATGAGAGAATGGAACAAAGAGGAGTTTAGTACTCGGATCAACAAGTTCGCACGACAAGAATTCCAAGAATGTGAAGTTTTCCTAAAAGGTTCTGCAGCCTCTCGAGGATAAGTACAGACGTCTCCATACCGATCCGCGAGACTCTACTAAACCAGCTCATGACTCGTGAGACCTAGTAACCTAGGCTCTGATACCAACTTGTCACGCCCAAATCCTAAACCCGACCGTGATGGCGCTTCTCGTGAAGACAAGGCAAGCCAGAACAATGCCAACACCTGTTTTAAGTAGTTAATTACCATTAAACAATTCTAAAGCATTATTTAATAACAATAATCCGCGGAAGTATAGAATATAACAGTAGAAACCATCCCGACACAACCCAAACCGGGGTGTCACAAGTCATGAGCTACTACACAAATTCTATAAGTCTACAAACAGAATATCTGATACAGAAGTCTGGAATAACTGAAATAATATCAAACAGGATGGAGTCAAGGGGGTTGCCGACGCCAACAGCTACCTTGAAGCTCCGAACTCGCTGCCTAATCTGGACAAGGATATCAGTGCTCAGGAACGGACTCTGCTATGCCTGAATCTGCACACATGGTGCAGGGAGTAATGTGAGTGCTCCGACCCAGTGAGTAATAATAATAAATAATAGATGAATTTAAGAAAACACATAACAGCACAATGCAGTTCTATATCAGACAGTAAATCACTTAATGCAGTAAAATCTGTAAAATCATGTGAAATCTCTGTTTTAAAGGCAGGTAAATCAGGTAAAACAACTAATAAGTGGTATATAGTAAAACTCCCCCTTGGGCCCAGTATCAACCGCTCAGTACAGTAACTCAGATTACTCCCAGAATATAATAACCACTACGGCGAGCAGTCCGATCCATATCTCGCTGCGGCGTGCAGCCCGTTCCATCGCTGCGGCGTGCAGCCCGATCCATATGGTTATCCGCGCTCACTGTGGGGGTACAGACTCCGGAGGGGCTCCTACAGCCCAAGCGCAATATTGCTGCGGCGTGCAGCCCGATCCATATGAGTATTTGCTGCGGCGTGCAGCCCGATCCATAATATGTATAATATCCTCACTGTTGGGTTCTCAACCCCTCTCTGTCATTTTAGGACACAATAGTATAGGGTAGGGTTCTCAGCCCACATATCTTCCCTCATTTAGGATTAACACTTATAAAAATGGTTCACATTGTTTAATCAATTAGAAACATGACTGAGGATATGATTTGTACTAAGTAAAGTGAGGAAAATCAGTCATAATACCCCTAAGGATTCTACAAGTCGGCACGAGGCCCCAAACATGGCAACTAGCCCAAATCATGATGATAAACAAAGCAGCTTAATCAAATACTCAGAAAAATATCAAACGGGATAGACCAAGTCATAATCCCCAACAGTAAACAACCTCGCGCTCACCATTAAGCGCGTGTTTCACCTCAATATAGCACTACGTTGTGCAAATCCGGGGTTTCAAACCCTCAGGATATAATTTACTATCATTACTCACCTCAAGCCGGCCAAAATCCTAGCTCGCTATGCCCTTGCCTCGCAAATCGACCTCCTCGCGCGTCGAATCTGGTCAAAACCACAACGAATACTTTACAATAGGCTAAGGGAACATAACTCAATCGAAAAGACTCGAGAAATATCGAAATTCACGAAATTGGCAAAACCCGAGCCCCGGGCCCACTTCTCGAAAAATCAAAAAATTAACATCAATGGATTCCTATCTCGCCACGAGTCTATACATATCAAAATTACCAAAATCGTAGTCCATTTGACCCCTCCAATTCCACTTTGAAATGCCAAATTCCCAAGCCCTAGCTTTTCCCTCTTTTGAAGAATTTCTACGATTAATTCATGTATTGAGGCCAAGGAACTCACCTCCAATCACACCTAGTCGAAACCCCCTTCAAATCCCGTCCAAGAGCTCTCAAGGTCGATCAAAAATGGTGAAAATGGAGTTAAGCTCGCGGAACAAAATGAGCTTTAAAACCCTTCTGAGAACAGTGATTTTCGCATCTGCGGTTCCATTTCCGCACTTGCGGCTACCGCTTCTGCGGTTATAATTCCGCTTCTGCGGATCTTCATTAAACCAACAACCGCTTCTGCGGCCCCCTATCCGCATATGCGGACCCCGCTTCTGCGGATACTTGTCCGCTTCTACGGAAGCACCAAGGCCTCACCTTTGCGCACCAGCGACTATTCTACCGCATGTGCAGCCTCGCAGATGCGGCTCTCCCTACCGCATCTGTGGATCCTTCCATCCCAGCCAATGACCATACCTGCGACCTTTCTTCCGCACCTGCGCCACCGCATCTGCGGTTCCATTTCCGCAGATGCGGAAATACCAGATACCAGCTAAACAGCAATCTTATCAAGTCCAAAATCATCCTGATGGCCATCCGAAATCACCCTGAGGCCCCCGGGACCTCAACCAAAAGATCCAACCCATCCTAACACATAATTCACACTTGCTTCAACCATCAAACACCATAAACAACACCAAAACCATCAAATTACATCGAATTCAAGCCTGTGTTCTTCTAAAACTTCCGAATTACGCATTTGATCAAAAACCCGACCAAAACACCTCCGAATGACCTGAAGTTTTGCACACACCTCCAAAATCGCCTAACAAAGATACAGCAACTCTCGGAATCCCATTCCGACCCTCGAATCAAAATGTCACTTATCAATCGGAATTCGCCAAAATACTAACTTCGCCAATTCAAGCCTAATTCTACACCGGACCTCCAAAATCAATTCCGATCACACTCCTAAGTCACAAATCATCCCCCGAAGCTAACCAAATCACCAGAAATCACATCCGAGCCCTCTAACTCACAAGTCAATATCCGGTTGACTTTTCCAATACAAACCTTCCTTAAAGAGACTATATGTCTCATTTCCATCCAAAACCAATCCAAATCGGCTCATTCACTCAAGACTCTTATAATAAAACATAAGGAAGCAGAAAATGGGGGAAACAGGGCGGTAACTCACGTGACGATGGGTCGGTTCGTCAGAAATGGTGATTCTAAGTTAATTTTAATTTCACAACATATTATTAACATGGGTAAACCCTCCATATCATTAGATATTCGATTGGGACATCATTATTGAGAGAACGAACCCTAGAGCTCGAATTCAAGGGGATTGAACTTCAAAAAGGTAATGTCTTCACCCTCTAATTGATTCTAACTATGGCTTAATGATTATAAACCCTAGTTCATGAGACATGAGTTGATGGGTTTGATAGAAAATCATGAACGATTATAGGTTTGGGGTGTTGATTTGATTATTGGTTAAGGGTGTTGTTTACCTTATGGGTGATAAAGAATAATGTTGATTATATCCATTAATAAGGACTATGAAGCTTTATTCTCACCAAGTGTTTGATAAAATGCCTAAGTAACTAAAATATGAGTATTATTGCTAATATCGAATCCCTTTGACTTGTATTGATATAGGTTAAAGTTGAAAGGTTTGGCAAACATTGTATTACAGTCAATAGCAGGAAGGTAAGGTTTGTGAGGCTAACTCTCTATGTTTGGGAATAATAATGATTCTCCCTACACTATGTTTCTTTACGACGTTACTAATTGCCTAAGAAATATAGTTAAGCCTAGTTCCTTGAATAGTTGCAGAACTTCTATTCTCTAGCTTCATAACTCGTTCATGACATTCATTCTAAGCATTGTGAGCTCAGTGCGTACTCAAAATAGACTTGGGTTTGATGCCCTCGAGTATTAGTATAGATTACTCAGTATGCCATAAACAATTGAAGTTTCAGTGTTCATGATAAGTTCAAGAATACACATTTCAGTTTAATCCTATTCAGTATTCCAGTATTATGTAACTCAGTGTGATCCAGTATTCTAGTATCATGTAACTAAGTGTGTTCCATTATTCCAATATCATGTAACTCATCGTGATTCAGTAATTCACTATCATGTATTGCAGTATGATTCTCATTTCCTGATTTTAGATCCATGAATGTTGAACACCTGTATTTGGGCATGAGGCCGCAGTTTATCCTTTATGCATCTTTGGGCTTGAGGCCGCAGTTCATGCTTTATGCATCTTTGGGCCTGAGGCCGTAGTTATTATATGTATACTTAGGCCCGAGGCTGCATTTTGTGCACATATATATTGGGCCTGAGGCCGCAGTTTAATTATTCAGATAAACTGATGGTTCATCATTCAAAAGAGGGAGTATTCATATCCTTACTTCCTTTGTTCAGTTCATTTATCAATTATCAGTTATCAGTTCAGTTATCACCTATCATTTCAATTATCAGTTATCATTTCACTTATCAGTTATCAGTTCAGTTATCAATTATCATTTCTGTTATCAGTAATCAGTTATCATTTTATTTATTAGTGATAAGCTATTGTTTCAGTTTTAGTTTCAATAGTTATCATTTCAGTATCAATTATCAATTCTCAATTATCAGCTTAGTTTTAGTTTCAGCATTTTTAGTTCTTTCTTTCAGTTATTTTAGATACCAGTGCAATTCAAATGTACTGACGTCCCTTTTGCCCGGGGCCTGCATCTCACGATGTAGGTAATGATTTACAGGTTGATGATTCAGCGCGCTAGGATTCTCGTACTAGCTATTTGGTGATCTCCAGTTCTTGCGGGGCATTATCATTACCTTACAGTCTTCAGTATTTTCAGAGAGTCAGTGTTTTTACTACTTCATTAGAGGCTTCATAGACTAGAGTAACAGTTAGACAGAGTCTCAAGATTTTCATATTAAGCTATGTTGGCTACAAATATGTTTCAGAATTGTATTAGTATTTCCGCACATTGATTTATATCATCCAGACTTTCAATATATCAGCATGTGTTAGTTTATATTTTGCATTCACTATGTTATGATATCACATGTTGATTCAACCAACCAGTTGGTTCGCTCGGTCACATGTAGTCAGGCACCGAGTGCCGTGTTACGTATAGGCTCAGGTTCGGAGCGTGACAAAGCTTGGTATCAGAATACTAGGTTCACGAGTCCTAGGGAGTCTATGAAGCCGTGTCTAGTGGAGTTTCTTTTATATGTGTGTACCGGCCACTCATATAAATGGTTAACTACCAAGACATCCAGGATTGTCTCATTTCTTTCTACTCTAGATCGTGCCATGAAGCTTTAAGAAATAGTTAACCTTCTCTTCCTATCGAATTCCAAACGTATTGGATGCCCAAGCGACGCACAGCAGAAACCTAAGGTCCTAGAGAGGATAATTGCCCATTGGGGTATAATTATGGAGTACAGATGGGTAAATATGAGACTTGAGAGGATGTAAAAGTGGGATGCAATGGATAGTAGTTAGATTAGAGCATAACCTTATCAGAAAGTACAAAAGCAATTATCATGTCTTATGTTTATCAATTTACCTCAATTACCAGTTATACAGTATTTCAATTAGCAAGTTGTGGTTATTCTGTACTCCAGTATTCAGTTATATGTTTACCAAATATCTAATTTTCAGTGTATCAAAATCCTGGTGACTGGTGAGTATACAATGATGCCTATGGGTGCTAAAAGAAAATGTAAGTAACAATGATCATGGTGAAATCTTCGCATATTTTAGGTTCGGATTAAGATCAAGACTCACTGGAGGGCGCGGGAAGTGATTTATCAGATAATGTTATACTTTGAAAGATAAGTTTGTGCATGGTAGTGTATTTATATGTGTTTTACCTCCTAGAAGAACTTCATTTAATTTTTGGAAATGGAGCCACAAGTTGGATGATGATAGTTCAGATGTCAGACCCTAAAATTGATCACTATAGTTTGGACAGAAAAGAGCCTAAGGTTAAAATAACTAGGAGTCAACAACGCTTGTTATTATTAGAGATGTATTTTTCGTAGAACTCATGCAAATGACTAGAAGATATGATGTATGCAATGAGAACCAAGAGCAGCCAAAAGTGAATTTCAGGGAACGATTTTAAGTTGTTCATATTTATTCAAATCAGAACTAAATGTACCACATTAGTAAGTTTCTATAAGAAGCAGCTATTGATGTAAGATAAAAGAAATGGCAGTTCCCCCTTAGGTTATGTGACTAAATGATTACCCAGGATGTTTATAGTATGACATGATTTAGTATTGTATAGAAAATTTGGGGTTAGATTTTCTAATTTCATTTAAGGCAGATGAATTCCCTAAGTATGATCCATGTACATAGTTTAGAAGAAAAAGGGGGGGGGGGGGGATAGTATGCGACCGTAGAACAGGGCCGGATGGTGAGGGATGTTAGAATAATCTTATGCTTCACTTTAGTTATTCAACGCAGAGCAAGAAAACATGATGGTAGCAGGTGGTTAGTAAAAGAACAATAAGTAAGTTTTGAGTTGATACAGTGAATTAGCAATTTCAGCAGAGCTAGTAGAGGTACAATTTGATTCACTTAGCCAGGTTAACTCTAGTGAGTGGATGACAGTTTGAAATACCCAACGTTTGTTAGAACCCAAAGAGTTTAAGTTAAACTCGAAGTACAATGGCAGTGGAAAAAAAATTGCTAGCAGTGAGAGCACAAACTATAAAAGAATAACCTTTAGGAATTATCGTAATGTGGTTTCTCCAGGATTGACAGTGTGAGCAGAGTTAAATTATTAAGATTTTATTTGATAGTTGTGAATACATTAGCTTTCCGTTAAGTGAATAATTTAGTTTTTCCTAGTAAGAAAGATTTTTTAGAAGTAAGTTGGAAGATGCGTTGTCATTGACATAGGGTGGAAAGAATTTAAGAGAATAAGGAAAGTTATTTGGATCCCAACAAAAAGAGAAGGATCCACAAGTATATGACCTTTGGTCTAAGGGGTGATGTGAAAATTTTCTGTAAGTCCAGTTAGAGATTTGAAACCCGAATAGTTAGTATAGGATATGAAGAAGAATATCGGTTCGGTAATGAGGGAAAATTATATAATTACCACAGGGATTATGCCTAGCATGTGTAAGAAATACAAAGAGAGTAGAATGATCACCGAGCTTAGTTATTGATATAAAGTGATCACATAAAAGCTGTAAAATCATGCCTATTTATGTGTTATGAGGGTAGTGCCATTGCACGGGACTCTAAAGCTTAGAGTACATGTCAAAGACTAGTTCACAATAATGCTATAAGTGTTTTCAGGAAGTACCTTAAAAAGATAGTCAAGTATGGGAAGTATAGCTCATGATTGAGGCAGACAAGAGGACTAGGGTGAAAGAAGTTCACCACTTATCCAAGATAGGAGTTCGATTTTGGACTACGAAGATGACGGAGTTATTGTCTAGAACAGGACTTGTCCCCCCTTAGTAGCCGAAAAGATGGGGAAACAATTAGATGATCCCTACGTGTTGCAGTTGAAAGAGGAGATTCACAAGTATAAGATGATGGCTTTTGAATAAGGGGGAGATGATGGTACTTCGAGGTACCAAGACAGATTATGTGTTCCGGCATAGATGGACTTAAAGAGGGAAGATCATGTTAGAAGCCCATAATTCCAGGTATTCTTTCCATATAGGTTTCCCAAATATGCATCATGACCAAGGATATTTATTGGTTGAACGACATGAAAAAGAACGTCGCAGAATTTGCGGCCAATTGTCCGAATTGCCAGCAAGTGAAAGTCGAGCAGCAGAAAGCCTAGTGTTTTATCACAGAATACACATAATTTGAGTGGAAATTGTAAATATCAAATTTATAACGGGATTATCTTGCTTATTTTAAAAGCATAATTTGATTGGATGATTGTAAATCAACTTACCAAGTCAGCACATTCCTTGCCAGTAAAGACTACAGATTCATTAGAAGATTATACCAAGTTGTATATTCAGGAAATTATCTGATTGCATGGGACTCCGTTGTCTGTCATTTGGGTCTGTGGTGCCCAGTTTAAAATGAAATTTTAGAAGTCCTTTCAGAAAAGGATTAGGCACAAGTTTTTCATCCTCAAAAAGATAGCCAGGCAGAGCGCATTATTCAAACAGTTGAGGATATGTCCTTGATGTTAAAAGTAATTGTGATGATCACATACCTCTCATTGACCTTGCTAATAATAACCTACCACTATAGTATGAAGATGGCACCATACGAAGCTCTGTATAGGCGAAGGTGTAGATCACCAATTGGTTGGTTCGCTTGGTATGGGAGAAAGTTAAGTTCATTCAAGATCTTTTGAAGAAAACTCAGAGCCGCCAAAAGTCCTATTCGAGCGTGCGGCATAGAGACCTAGAGTTTCAAGTTGATGACTGGGTGTTTCTGAACGTTTCGCTTATGAAAAGCGTTATGAGATTTGGGAAGAAGGGGAAGCATAGTCCTTGCTATATTGGGCCATATAGATTCTTTCGAATGGTCGGTCAATTAGCTTATGAGTTGGAGTTGCCACCATAATTAGTGGCGGTACAACCAGTATTTCACGTGTCATGTTATAATATTCAAGTTTCCAGTACTTAGATACTCATGTCAGTTCAGTACTCAGATACTCATGTCAGTTCAATACTCAACTCCTCATGTTAGTCCAATACTTAGACATTCATGCCAGCTTAGTACTCAAATTACTCAAATATTCATGCCAGTTCAATATTCATATACCTATGTTAATTCAATATTCACGTATCCATGGTAGACCAACATTCAGTCAATGCAGTAGTCATTCAGTTTAGTATCTCAACAGTTCAGTAATCATGTATTCAATTAGTTTAGTACGCAAGTGTTAATGAAATTTCATGTTTCCGCCTGACCCGTTTAAGGTTCAAAGTTAGCAGAAGTTAATGTCAGGACAATCATTCGAGGACAAATGATCCCAAGGGGGAGATAATGTAACACCCCGTACATTCGGACTAGGTATGGATATGTTAAATGGATATTAATTTTTATATTTTAGAGATATGAAGTCCTAGAGGGATGATTATTGGTGAAAATAGTTGTTTCGGAATCAAGATGGAGAGTGAAGTGCATAAGATTAAACGAAATCGACTAAGTTTACAAAAGGTCCGTCTTCCAGCAGCAGTTAGTGAAAATGTGTAAGAAATTTGGGAAAACTCAAAAGATGAAAGTTGTACGCCTTTGAAAATAGTTTTCCAATGATATATTGTGGAGCCCAAATAAAGCTCTATGCAAACAGTTACGCCCATTTTACAGAATAGTGCGCAACCATCGCGCCCGGACCGCAACCGCGGTCGTGAGGCAGTGTTCCTACTATTTACCGCGGTCGGGCAGTGGTCGGGCCTACAAGGCCGCGGTGGCGGACTTGGGGAGTCATTTTTTACGCCCTATTTTGTCCCCCACAACCCCAAAACATAAAAACTTGCTCTAGAAAGGAAAGCTCTCAAAAATCTAACTCCTTAAGGGTCCCTCCACCACCCAAGGTAAGTTCTAATGGTGATTCTAAGTTAATTTTAACTTTCCAATATCTTATTAACATGGGTAAACCCTCCATATCATTAGATATTCGATTGGGACATCATTGTTGAGAGAAGGGACCCTAGAACTCGAATTCAAGGGGATTGAACTTCAAAAAGGTAATGTCTTCATCCTCTAATTGATACTAACATTGGTTTAATGATTATAAACCCTAGTTCATGAGACATGAGTTGATGGGTTTGATAGAAAAGCATGAGCGATTATAGGTTTGGAGTGTTGATTGTTCATTATTGGTTAAGGGTGTTGTTTACCTTATGGGTGATAAAGAATAATGTTGATTATAGCCATTCGAGACTTTAGAATTGCTCTAGGAGCAAGAGAATGTGTTATTAGGTCTAGAGACACCATTAATAAGGACTATGAAGCTTTATTCTCACCGAATGTTTGATAAAAATGCCTAAGTAACCAAAATATGAGTATTATTGCTAATATGGAATCCCTTTGACTTGTATTGATATAGATTAGAGTTGAAAGGGTTGGAAAATGTTGTATTACGCTCAAGAGCAGGATGTTAAGGTATGTGAGGCTAACTCTCTATGTTTGGAAATATTAATGATTCTCGCTACACTACTTTTCTTTACGACGTTACTAATTGCCTAAGAAATATAGTTAAGCCTAGTTCCTTGAATAGTTGTAGAACTTCTATTCTCTAGCTTCATAACTTGTTCATGACTTTCATTCTGAACGTTGTGAGCTTATTCCGTATTCAATATAGACTTGGGTTTGATGCCCCCGAGTCTTAGTATAGATTACTCAGTATGCCATAAACAATTGAAGTTTCAGTGTTCATGATCGGTTCAAGAATACACATCTCAGTCTAGTCCTATTGAGTATTCTAGTATTATGTAACTCAGTGTGATCCAGTATTGTAGTATCATGTAACTCAGTGTGATCCACTATTCCAGTATCATATAACTCAGTGTGATTCAGTATTTTGCTATCATGTATTGCAGTATGATTCTCAGTTCCTGATTTTAAATCCCTGAATGTTGAACACCTGTATTTAGGCCTAAGGGCGCAGTTTATGATTTATGCATCTTTGGGCCTAAAGCCGCAGTTTATGCTTTATGCATCTTTGGGCCTGAGGCCGCAGTTTATGCTTTATGCATCTTTGGGCTTGAGGCTGCAGTTTATGTTTTATGCATCTTTTGGCCTGAGGCCGCAGTTTATGCTTTATGCATAATTGGGCCTGAGGTCACAGTTACGTATACTTGGGCCCGAGGCCGCAGTTTGTGCACATATATATTGGGCCTGAGGTTGCAGTTTAATTATTCAGATAAAAAGGTGATTCATCATTTAGAAGAGGGAGTATTCATATCCTTACTTCCTTTGTTCAGTTCAGTTATCAGTTATTATTTTAGTTAACGATTATCATTTCAGTTATCAATTATCAGTTCAGTAATCAGTTATCAGTTATCATTTCAATAATCAGTTATCATTTCAATTATCAGTTACCAGTTCAGTTATCAGTTATCAGTCATCATTTCAGTTATCAATTATCATTTCAGCTATCAGTTATCAGTTATCATTTTAGTTATTAGTTATCAGCTATTGTTTCAGGTTCAGTTTTAATAGCTATCATTTCAGTATCAATTATCAATTCTCAGTTATCACCTTACTTTCAGTTTCAACATTTTTAATTATTTCTTTCAGTTGCTTTACATACCAGTGCAATTCAAATGTACTGAAGTCCCTTTTTGCCCAGGGCCAGCATCTCATGATGCAGGTAATGATTTACAGGTTGATGATTCAACGCGCTAGGATTCTCGTACCAGCTATTTCGTGATCCCCAGTTCTTGCGGGGCATTATCATTACCTTACAGTCTTCCGTTTTTTCAGACAGTCAGTGTTTTTAGTACTTCATTAGAGGCTTCATAGACTAGAGTAACATTTAGACAGAGTCGCAGGCTTTTCATATTAAGCTATGTTGGCTACAAATATGTTTCAGAATTGTATTAGTATTTCCGCACTTTGATTTATATCATCCAGACTTTTAATATATTAGCATGTGTTAGTTTATCTTCTGCATTCAGTATGTTATGATATCACATGTTGATTCATCCATCCAGTTGGTTCGCTCGGTCACATGTAGTCAGGCACCGAGTGCCGTGTTACATCCAGGCCCAGGTTAGGGGCGTGACAGGGAGAATCGTGGTTTCAATTATGTATTTGGGAGAATCGTGGTTGTATTCATGGAGAAAGACTGGAGTTGAGAGAGAGAGAGAGGGTGGAGAAAAATCTGAAAGAATGAGAGAGAAAAATAATACGAGGCGTATTTATGGCTTAAGAGTAGGAGGTGACCATAAATAGATATTTGGCTATAAAAATCAAAAGGTAGCTATGGAATATAATTTTTTAAAAGGGTATTTATTTAAAATAAATAAGGTATCAACCTTTGCTATAGGAGGTAAAAAATCCTAATTTAATTGCTCTATTACAGAAATATTTAGACTAAATCAGTCAAACAATCTTACATAATTAATAAAGTTTGGCTCGATCTCAATTAGAGACTGCTAATACTTTTACTAAAATTGAATATAATATACATACATAAAACAAGCAGAGACGTAGTAAACGCTTCCTTTAAGAATATATAAAAATCAAATGATTTAATTTTAAAATTATGGTATCTTACAACTTCTAAAGAATTTTAAGATAATTAAGTACAATATTACCATGGGTTTGCGCATACTATTTTTAGCTGTAAATTACTGCTCACGTGTAATAGGTCACTAAATGTATATAGTTCTTTGAAAAACGTTAGCTTATCGCTAAGCGGTTGTTGATATTCAATTTTTTCCTATATATTTTAAATATGCACAAAAGCCTTCAAAATAGCATAGATATGCATATATAAGCATGCACAAGGCTTTAATTATTTTATCCATAATTTTAAGGGTGTAAATTCATTTATTTTTTTCCCCTTTTATCCATAAAATCCCCAATAATTATTTTTAAAATTATTATTTTGATAATTCATTTATTTAATTTCTATATTTACGCCAAAATATGGCTAATGTAGTTTTTATGTATTTTTACAATTACATTTAATATTTTTTAAGCTAAATTGCATATAATTACAATGTTAGCCCATTTTAAAATATAATTATGTTTTATATGCATAAAGGCCCCTGTATATTTAAAATGTTAATTATGTATTTTAAATCTTTTTGGCACCTTACCTTATTTTCCAGAAATTACTTATTATTTATTAAAATTAAAAATAGGGAAAAACTGGCTATTTAAATAATAGCCAAATTTGGCTTTCAATTATAGCCAAATCGGACACCAATTCCCAACCCAATTTTACAATTAATAACCCGACCCATACCCAATTAACCCTTACCCAAACCCGGAACCCACCTACCCATTTGAATCCAAACCATTGATCTCCCAGATCAACGGTCCAAATAATTCCCTTCCATTTTAATTCTAACCCACCCCCCTAACCCTAATCATTTTTTTCAATCCGCCGCCTTCAGATGCTCTCTCATCTCCACTCTTCTCTCAAACTTAACCCTATACTCCTCCACTCACCTCCTTCTCCGGTCATCTCCGGCGACTATCTCTCAAACCCCAAGCCTCTAATGGTCACTCCACCGCCTTGCTCATCATCTCTGAGGCCCTCAAGGGTCCTGGGCCATGTCGATTGGGACCTAGGGTTTTTGATTCTATTGTTCGAGGCTTCTCTGGTGTGATTTTGGGCAAAATCACACCATATGTGTTACGATTTGTGATGTTACAACAGGTTCTTTCGATTTCTATTTGGGTTTCCTTTGAAACCCAAACTCTCTTCTGAATCTCTCAGACCCCGTGTTATTTTCATGCTTTAAGTCTGTTTCCTCCTATGATTTTCTTATTCTCGAGCTTTCCTCTGAAAGATCCTCTACTCTAAACCGTTTTTACTTTCGTTGAAAACTAGGGTTTTTTTGGAGTTCTTTCTACACCTGTTTTAACCGATTTCCTTATGATTAAACCTTTTTCCCTTATTTATTTTGACCGATTTTATGTTCCTACTACTTTTTAACTTGACTCTGTTAAAAGCCCTAATTTTTAAAGATTTTCATTACTTCGTTTCTATGTGTGCTAGCATGATTTTCTCTACTCCTTTTCTGTGTGTTAGCATAATTTTCTATACTTCGTTTCTATGTGTTAGACTGTTTACCTGATTCTTGGTAATCTCTTGTGGTCCCCCATGCTTCGAATATGTTCTGCTGAATCTTTAGCCTACTTATATCATCCCTATATGATTGTGTTTGCTCATCTCTTGTTTCTTCCTATCTATATAACTGACCGTGTTTGTTTGCTACTCATATTCATTCGTCTCTAATTATATGGTGAAATATACAGAATCATGACTCTTCATGAATGATTCTGATTTTGCTTATTTGATGGTGATTGAAAGATCTTCTTTTAAAGCCCTAAAAGCTTTACCTCGTCTGTTTAAATTAACTAATTTCATTACCTTATTTACCATGGTACTTTTACTTAGTCTTTCCTTAATTAGGTTTTTTTCTGAATTTGGTCCTAATTGACTACTCTATGCTTACCGAACCTTGACTCTTTCCTTATTTAATCATGCACTGTTCTTTTACTTTATGTGGTACTGAATCTTTTCGTTTGATCTTAATTCCCTTAACTTAAGGAAGTACTTCCTTGATTCTCCGATTAATTGATTCTGAGTTCTTAAATTAGTGTACTACTATGATTTTTCACCTTATTCCACCACCTACTTTCAACTATAAATACTCTAAGTCTTTCACAAAGAAGGCACCAGCACTTGTCTTTCAAAAACTCATCTCTTATAAAAATCTTTGTCTCTCCCTTCTTCCTTGTGTTATTTGCAACTATTAGCTGGCTGCAAGCCCAGGCTAATCATCTGTGCCCTTTGGTTCTTTCATTCTTCTTGCTTCTATCTTCACTGGTATGTCCTAGTTTAACTTAAAGCCTCAACAACAACATGTTTTTCTTCTTGTTTCAGTTTCTTTTATTTCTAGCCCGCTTTTACTGGTGGTTCTGTTGTGATGTTTCTAGTCAGGCTATATTATCAGCATGCTAGTGTGACTCCCCTCCCTTTTAATTCATGTATTCCCTTGTGTGATTCAACCATGCCTGGAAAATTGTTCTCCTTACCTACTGTGTGCTTACCATTCTTATGAATCCCAAATCCTTATCCCCCTCTATGAGTCTATGTTTTTCTTGATTGGTTTGTGATTATGCCAGTTTCAACTATTTCTGAGCATATCCAAACCAGTCCAAATACCCTTGCTTGGGTTATGCGTTTGCAGTCAAATGCCTGTGTATTCCCAAACCCTTGACCCCTGTGTGACTACTGAGTTCAGTTGGACTCTGTGACTACTGAAGTACTCGACTCTGTGTATCACTCCAACTTCATTCAAGCAACCTCTATTACCTTATTAATTGCTTTCATAAACAGACTTTTAAGTCCAGTCTTTAATTAATTTTCTTTCAACCTGCGTCCTGCACTTCCACTTCATTCATAGTTAATAAGTTCCGCACCCTCTAGTTTGTGTACTGCCTTGGGATCCTCTTGAGAACCCTCTGAACTCTGGCATACTGAGGCTGGCCTTTCCACACTACACTGGTCCAATGCTTGGCTACTAAGTCTAGGTGTAAGCATTGCCCGGGGTTCTTAAGACCCTTAGGGAACTTTGATGCACCTAGACTCTGATTTGTCTATGGAAATGAGGCTTGAAAGACCATTGGAGGCTTCTGGGAAACTTGGTCCTAATTGCAGGCTTTCTATAGAATAGGTTCTTGATTTTCTATTTTTACTTATGTAAATTATTTATTGGCCTGTAATAATTTGTAAACAGAAATTTGGGGTACTTAGTAAAAAGGGGTGGGTAGATGTATACTTTGTGGAGTAACATGGGCTGAAATCCTGCTCTTAGGGTTTACTTTCAAATCTGCCTGCTTCACTCGATAGAAAACATGTCCATAGGGTTTTTATTCTTGTTGAATCTGATTGCTTTTGCATAATAAAACCATGCTTATAGGATTCCACTTCTAATTTCATTTGCATCATAATAGAAATAATGCCTATAAGGACTTCGTTTCTAGTCGTTCGCATCAAAAAGAAATCACGTTCTTAAGGTTCTGGATTTTCGTCATGATAGAAATCATGTTCATAGGGTTTCAAACAACCATGTCTTAAATCATTTCAAATATAGATACCATGTCTATAGGGTTAAATTCTGATTCAGTTCTAATAAGTCTTTCATATGTTACTAAAACATGTATCGCGCCTAGATACCATGCCTGTAGGAAACTATTAGGTTATAACTTCTGAATCTGAAAGTGGTCTATTTCTGCATAATCACTTAGAAATCCTGCTTTAGGACTTTCATTAATAAAGACCTTAACTGTGTTTGAGTCGTGCTGCTTGTATGTTTGTTTGAGGAGGAAATCGTGAGCCGCTTAATTTCTCCCATTATGTGAAGTCCTAAATGTTTTTGTCTGTCACCATATTTTTGCCTTTAAAACCTTAGGGGTACGTCTAGAACCACCCATAGGCAGAGGTCCTAACACCCTCCGCGACCACTAAGAAGGGACGGGTAGCAGCATGCGATTGGAATCTGTGACCAACACTCGCTTTGCATGACTAATAAGGGTATGGGAAGGGTAGACATGGATAAGATGACCGGTGCGCTAATGCCACGCGTAGCCCCTTTCAAAGAGTGATTACCGGGCATCTATATGATGTGATCCTATAACCTAACAAACCTAGGACCTCCCTCTCCCCAAATCCTCTTTACTTGAAGCTTTATTTTCCTTTTTATACATACAACCTGTTTGACTTCTTATTTTATTATTTGAGTTATACAATGCCCAACATGGTCTGCTTGCAATTATTTGCTTTAACTGCTTATTTTATTTTGGACTAATTTGTAAATATAAGTTCGGTCGGGTCCCACAGTTGTGGACCAAGAGGGGTGCCTAACACCTTCACCTCGAGGTTACCTCGAGCCCTTACCCTAATCTCTGGTAATACAAACCAACCCAAGAGCTAATTACTCTAGGTTCCCTGGCGCACCTTAACTCGTTAGGTGGCGACTCTTCAAATACCCAATTCCCAAAAGGAAATAAGTCATTACACCCCGTGAATGTCGAAACCCGGACTCCTCCACGCGGAGGAAAAAAAGGGGGCGCGACAGCATGGCGACTCTGCTGGGGAATTTTTAGGCTCTTACCATAACGAACTTATGAATTAGTCAAACCATGCTTTATCCCGTACCCTTCTCCCTTATTTGAATTTAACTGTCTATTTTAAGCATTTATGATTCCTTTATTACCCTGAAAACTGACTTTTCTCCTTGTTTTTCTTTCTTTATAACTGTCTTTCCAATTATCTAAATGCTGTATTTATTTCTTTCTACGTGAAAATACTTGCCTATATGTTATTTACTCCTGCATAATCATGCTCCACATCATATTCCACTCGTGCGTATCAAATCCTATAGCAACGCTTTAATGAGTGGTTGCGCTCTTTCTATTTACTACCCTTAAATTCGGAAAGGCTTATTTGCGGCAAAACCAGTCGATCAGCGGTGCAGTCGACGGTTCCGTGCCTTTCCCCTCAAGTTGTCCGCTTGAGGGTACCAGTCTAAAACCCCATAGAAACCTTACTCTGTTTAAATTGTGCATGCATCATGGTCAAACCTAGTTGGGTCAGTTATGTTGTCCACATAATGATCCTTTAAGATAAGCCTTATCCAAAGTCTATCGGGTTTTCCATAATCCCAACGGACGCAACCACGTTCTGTGCATTAATTTGGAGAATTAAATGCTGATATGCTGATCATAAATGTATAAATAGTCGAATCCGGTGGGGGTAAGGCCTAACCATTTGTTTTACAAAAAATGGGGCACGAGGTCCCCAGCTTCAGTATGGTCAACATACCCTCACTCTTGCTAGATTGGTGGAGGAATCTTCCATCGGATGATCAAATCAATGAATGGAAAGAAAGGGTCGTCAAGACTAGCGAAAAGCTAGAATATCTGGAATACAGCCTGTTAGAATTGGAAGGAAAAGTGAGAAAGAGAGTTAACAACTGCCAGAGCGCTGAGGGAAATGAAGAAGGACATTTAGCGAAGGCACTCTTACTAATGAGCCTACGCGAGCTGGAGGATTTGATCAACGAGAACATTCAATCTGAGAAAGGTCCTTCTAGGACCAAATAAATTAGGATTAATTGCTTTTCTTAAAATGTAATAAGGCCCAGTGCCAGTAGCAACTTGTTTTATTATTATGTTAGTGTTGTTTTTGGATTCGTCTACTTTTATATTATAAAATGAGGCATTTATTGGCATTTGAATTTCTCCAAATTTATTTGTCGCTAGGCCTACCTCGGGCACAACGAGGCTCCCAAATTAGGATACGAGTTTATATTTCGCAATATGTGTTTAAATACTGCAAACATTTCAGGATCCCCACTAACTTGTTACCTTTTGTTTTGTTTACTTTTTATTCCCATCCCCCATAGGTTGGTTCATCCATACTGGCCTCATCAGCATATCATACCAGATCTAGAGGCCCTCCACCTCCTCCTCCTCCAAGCAACACAAAAAGCAGAGGGAAGGCAAAGATAGAAGACTTAAGTGGAATCCGAAAGGAAAACATTGAGAACGCCGAGTCCCTGGGTAGCTTGGCAGAATTTATAGCTGTTCTAGGCATTTAAATTTTCCAGCAATTTTGTTGTTTTAAATAAATGCTCGATCCATCGAGCCAAGCTTTTGTTTGAACAATTTTCTCAGTTTTAATCAAACATATCTATCCTTTATCATTATTCATTACTATCTTTATACTTTTCCCTTCTACAGTGCTATTATTACTTTTCCTGATGAACTGGACTGTGACATGTAATGAGGCAACTCATAGTGACTCAGAGGAAAAAGATGAGATACCCTAGGAAATTGTCAGGGAAGTTGAGAATTTTGAGAACAAGCCTAAGTCCAACCTAGATGAAACAGAAGCAGTAAATTTGGGAGACGTCGAGACCATCAAAGAGACCCACATCAGCATTCACTTGTCGCCAACAGAGAAGGTAGAATACATCATTTTCTAAAGGAATATGAGGACTTTTTTGCATGATCGTATCACGATATGACCGGTTTGAGCACATATATAGTAGCTCACAAGTTGCCTACCAATCCTATGTGCCCGCCAATCAAGCAGAAACTCAGAAAATTCAAACCAGACATGAGTTTGAAAATCAAGGAGGAAGTTACCAAGCAGATCAAAGCCAAAGTTCTCAGGGTGGTTGAGTACCTAACCTGGTTAGCTAACATTGTGCAAGTTCCGAAGAAAGACGGGTAGGTCCGAGTATGTGTTGATTATCGGGACTTAAACAAAGCAAGTCCCAAGGACGACTTCCCGCTGCCAAACATACATATCCTGATCGATAACTGCGCCAAGCATGATCTCCAATCCTTTGGAGATTGCTTCGCAGGTTATCACCAGATCTGGATGGATGAAGAAGATGCCGAGAAGACCGCTTTTATTACACCTTGGGGTGTATACTATTACAAGATGATGCCATTCAGTCTGAAGAATGCAGGGGCCACTTACATGAGAGCCATGATAACCATTTTCCATGATATGATACACAAAGAAATAGAGGTGTATGTGGACGATGTCATTATCAAATCCAAGAGAGCCGTAGATCACATAGCAGACTTGATGAAATTCTTCGACAGGCTCAGGAGGTACAATTTGAAGTTGAACCACGCAAAGTCTTTTTTTCGAGAAAAGGTCCCCTCCTACAATATCATGATTCGGCTTGGTTCTCTATTTCCGGGCGGGGGGTGAAGGTGCCATCGGACGTTCAACAGGTAGTCTCACGATCGGGCCTTCGATCCTCCAAACTTACTTACTCGTGGCAAAGCATTTGCTTCGGCCTACAAAAGCTCGGACGAGCGGGGAATATCATAAACTCAAAGAAGACCATGGTGAGAATGGACTTCTCCGTAATGTAATGTAAATCTAAATTCATTGTCAGTCGCCAAGGGATCGAGCTAGATCCGACTAAAGTCAAAGCTATTCGGGAGTTACCACCGCCCAAAAGCAAAAAGGACGTGATGAGCTTCTTGGGATGACTCAACTACATCAGTCGATTTATAGCACAGTCCACCGTAATATGTGAACCCATCTTCAAGATGCTGAGGAAGGATGCCGAGACGAGTTGGACCGAGGATTGTCAAAAAGCTTTTGACAAAATCAAGGAATACATGTCCACACCGCCAGTTCTGGTCCCGCCAGAACCAGGACGACCTTTGATACTTTATCTATCCGTGTTAGATGGAGCCTTCGGATGTGTTTTGGGACAACATGATGAGAAGGGAAGAAAGGAGCAAGCCATATGTTACCTGAGTAAGAAATTCACACCTTATGAAGCACGGTATTCTCTGCTTGAACGCACTTGCTGTGCGTTGACCTGGATAGACCAGAAGTTGAGGCATTATTTCTGTGCCTACACTACATACCTCATATCCAGGATGGATCCTTTGAAGTACATATTTCAAAGCCCATGCCTACGGGAAAGTTGGCTAAATGGCAGATACTCCTGAGTGAGTTCGACATCGTCTATGTAACTCAAAAGGTAGTCAAGGGACAGGCATTGGCAGATCACTTCGTTGAAAATCCGGTGGGAGGAGAATACGAACCTTTGAAAACGTATTTTCCTGATGAAAAAGTATCAGTCGTAGGAGAAGACATTACCGAAGCCTATAAGGGTTGGAGGATGTTCTTTGATGGAGCCGCAAATTTCAAAGGAGTAGGCATTGGAGCAGTCTTGGTATCAGAAACGGGTCAGCATTATCCCATATCTGCTAAACTCAGATTTCTCTGCACCAACAACATGGCGGAGTACGATGCCTGCATACTAGGGCTCAACATGGCAGTCGACATGAACATTCAGGAGTTGTTGGTGATCGGCGATTCAGATTTGCTTGTGCACCAGGTGCAAGGAGAATGGGTTACCAAGAATTCCAAGATATTGCCATATCTGCACCATGTGCAGGAATTGAAAAGGAGGTTCACGAAGATAGAATTCCGACATGTGCCCAGAATTCAGAATGAGTTCGCCGATGCATTAGCAACTTTATCGTCAATGATAAAGCATCCAGATAATAACTATATTGATCCCATTCCGGTAAGGATCCACAATCAGCCGGCATATTGTGCTCATGTCGAAGAAGAAACAGATGAAAAGCCTTGGTTTCATGACATCAAGGAGTATCTATCAAAAGGAGAAAGTCCAGAGCACGCAAATCACATTCAGAAACGCACGCTCCGGAGGTTGTCAAATCATTTCTTCCACAGTGGAGGGAACTTGTAAAGAAGAACCCCGGATTTCGGTTTGCTAAGGTGTGTCGACGCAAAGGAAGCTTCCGAGCTACTTGAGGATGTGCATGTTTGGACCTGTGGTCCGCACATGAACGGTTTCGTCTTGGCCAAGAAAATACTCATAGCAGGTTACTTTTGGATGACCATGGAGACGGATTGTATTCAGTATGTCTGCAAATGCTTTCAATGTCAAGTGCATGCCGACATGATAAAGGTTCCGCCAAACGAGCTCAATGCAACAAGCTCGCCTTGGCCATTCGCTGCTTGGGGAATGCATGTTATTGGCCTAATTGAGCCCACTGCTTCGAACGGGCACAGGTTTATTCTAGTGGCCATTGATTACTTCAAAAAATGGGTAGAAGCTGCATCTTACAAAGTTGTAACCAAGAAAGTCGTCGCAGATTTTGTCAACGATCGTATTGTCTGGCATTTTGGAGTTCCTGAGTCCACTGTTACTGACAACGTCGCCAACCTCAACAGTGATCTGATGAAAGCTATATGTGAAACTTTCAGAATAAAGCACAAGAATTCCACCGCCTACAGACCTCAGATGAATGGAGCCGTAGAAGCCACCAACAAAAATATTAAGAAGATACTAAGGAAAATGGTAGAGAATCACAAGCAGTGGCATTAGAAGTTACCCTTTTCTCTGTTAGGGTACCGCACCACAGTTCGCACGTCAATCGGGACAACTCCCTACATGCTAGTTTATGGTACCGAGGTTGTCATCCCAGCCAAGGTAGAGATTCCTTCCTTAAGAGTCATACAGGAAGCCGAAATCAGCGATGCGGAATGGATAAGGAGCCGCTATGAGCAATTGGCCCTTATCGATGGAAAAAGAATGAACGCAGTGTGTCACGGCCAACTCTATCAGAACAGAATGTCTAGAGCTTTCAACAAAAGGGTCAAACCAGGGAAGTTCACACCAGGGCACTTGGTATTAAAGAAAATCTTCCCGAACCAAGATGAAGCCAAAGGGAAATTCTCTCCCAACTGGCAAGGCCCATACATGGTTCACAGGGTGCTAACAGGAGGAGCACTCATACTTGTAGAAATGGACGGAGAAATCTGCCAAAACCAATCAATTCAGACTATACCTAGATTATTTCACATTTCTTTTATGATGTAATTGAAATATGCTTGACCTGATTCCCATTTAAGAGGGGATACGTAGGCAGCCTTATGGGTTCGGTCACATCATAATAAAATTTTCATTTCCCCCAAAATCAGAAACTGGGGCAGAATTTTGAGGAGGGTCCTCAAAATTCCAGAGCAAGTCCAACCAGCGCCATCACACGTCAGGAAATCAGTAATCAGTCAAGAACAGGGGCAGAATTTTGATAAAGGTTCTCAAAATTCCGAGGATGATTCAGCAAGATTCGCCATCCGAAGACGATTAGAAGTCATCTACCAAACTGGGGGTAGAATTTTGAGGAGGACTCTTAAAATTCCAACATAAGAGAGCCGTAATGCCTTCGAAATGTGTCACAGTTGCTAGTTCATCAAAATTATTTGACATATCAATACACTTCCAAAACAATTCTATTTTATCAATGAATGCATATTTTTCGAAAAA
Source organism: Nicotiana attenuata (assembly GCF_001879085.1). Classification (NCBI taxonomy): domain Eukaryota; kingdom Viridiplantae; phylum Streptophyta; class Magnoliopsida; order Solanales; family Solanaceae; genus Nicotiana; species Nicotiana attenuata. The sequence goes on from NW_017670924.1 coordinate 46,742, forward strand.
TTCTATTTTCATAACAGTCAGGTGCTACCTAGGGCAACTCGAAGGGGGGCTTCCAGAGCGGAGCAGAGCAAGGCCGACAGACGAAGCAACAACCAACCTCCCCCATGAAACTTACGATTTTTCTTTGAACGCATGTACATTTGACGATAGCATTCGTACACAAAGAAAATTCACCATCCATTCGGCAGTTAAACGCAAACATGTCCTAGCTAAGATATACTCCACCCTTATCTGTTATTTTCTCTTTGCATGAGTCTAATCCTTGACTCCATATTTGCATGAGTCTAAGCCCTAACTCCATCTTTGCATGAGTCTAATCCTTGACTCCATCTTGCACGAGTCTGATCCCTGACTCCACATTTGCATGGGACTAAGCCCTGTCCCGCATCTTGCATGAGGTTAAGCTCTACCTTCACATTTGCCTTCTCTTTGTATGAGACTAAGCTCTATCTCCAATCTTGCATGAATCTAATCCCGGACTCCATATTTGCACGGGACTAAACATTGTCCCTCTTTACACCAATGCATCTCTATTTTCTACTAACCATCTACTTAATTTTCGATCAGGATAAGCTCTGCCCTTCATTTCACAAGACTAAGCATTGTCTTGTTGCATCATACTATTGCATTTCATGGGCTGAAATATCGCCAATCTATCCAAAGGCGTCATAGTCTAAAGGCATCATCCTCATAGCCGGAAGACACCATGCCATGGCCTGAGGATCTCTCAAATTTGCAATCATTATTCAAAGGCGTCATGGTTCGGAGGCACCATTTTCATGGCCCGAGAACATCATTTCATGGCCTGTGAATCCCTCACTAAACAATTCATGGCCCAGGATGTCATGGTTCGAGGACGTCATCTTTAACCGTCCGAAGACAACCTTCAAGGTCCAAAGGGAATTTGCATCATATTTAAGCTTTCGCAAATATGTTTGTAGCATCTTTTAGTTGCAGTTAATCAGCAAACAACCGCTATCCTAGCAGGAGCGATCTCGCTCCAGTTCCCTCCAACTGTCCCGAACCTTAACCGTTCATTGTAGCCGCTTCTGCATCTCGCGTTCGTCCTCACAATAACTTCATCGGCATAATCAGCAGGTGAGTTCAGAACTACACATGGCCTGATTCCTGTTAAACCAGGGATATGTAGGCAATTCGAAAACCGGAGTTCGGCTTCCGTCTTCTAAAGCATCCCGTTCGGTCAAAATTGGCCATCATTTCTTTACCCGAAAACCCTTTCATCCTTCCCGGGTAAAGAAGGGCAGCTGTTGATACCCAATTTTCCCTATATATTTTAAATATGCACAAAAGCCTTCAAAATAGCATCTATATACATATATAAGCACGAACAAGGCTTTCATTATTTTTTCTATAATTTTAAGGGTGTAATTTGATTTATTTTTTCCCCCTTTCATCCATAAAATCCCCAATAATTATTTCCAAAATTATTGTTTTGATAATTCATTTATTTGATTTCTATACTTATGCCAAAATATGGCTAATGTAAATTTATTTATTTTTAAAATTACATTTAATCTAAATTGCATATAATTGCAATGCTATCCCATTTTAATATATAATTATATTTTATATGCATAAAATTGGCCCCTGTATTTTTAAAATGTTAATTATGTATTTTAAATCATTTTGGCACATTGAATTATTTTCAAGAAATTACTTATTATTTATTAAAATTAAAAATAGGAAAAAACTGGCTATTTAAATAATAGCCAAATTTGGCTTTCAATTATAGCCAAATCGGACCCCAATTCCCATCCCAATTTTACAATTAATAACCTGACCCATACCCTATTAACCCTTACCCAAACCCGGAACCCACCTACCCATTTCAATCCTAACCGTTGATCTCCTAGATCAACGGTACAAATAATTCCCTTCCTTTTTAATTCTAACCAAGCCCACTAACCCTAATCATTTTTTCAATCCGCCGCCTTCAGATGCTCTCTCATCTCTATTCTTCTCTCAAACCTAACCCTAGACTCCTCCACTCACCTCCTTCTCCGGTCATCTCCGGCGACTATCTGTCATACCCCAAGCCTCCAATGGTCACTCTACCACCTTGCTCATCATCTCTGAGGCCCTCAAGGTTCCTGGGCCATGTCGATTGGGACCGATGGTTTCTGGTTCTATTATTTGAGGCTTCTCTGGTGTGATTTTGGGCGAAATCACACCATATGTGTTACGATTTGTGAAGTTACAACAGGTTCTTTCGATTTCTATTTGGGTTTCCTTCGAAACCCTAACTCTCTTCTGAATCTCTCAGATCCGTGTTATTTTCATGCTTTAAGCCTGTTTCCTCCTATGATTTGCTTATTCTCGAGCTTTCCTCTGAAAGATCCTCTACTCTAAATCGTTTTTACTTTCGTTGAAAACCAAGGTTTCTTCGGAGTTCTTTCTACACCTGTTTTAACCGATTTCCTTCTAATTAAACCTTTTTCCCTTATTTATTTTGACCGATTTTATGTTCCTACTACTTTTTAACTTGACTCTATTAAAGCACTAATTTTTAAAGATTTTCATTACTTCGTTTCTATCTGTGCTAGCATGATTTCCTCTACTCCTTTTCTGTGTGTTAGCATGATTTTCTTTACTTCGTTTCTATGTGTTAGCCTGTTTACCTGATTCTTGTTAATCTCTTGTGGTCCCCCATGCTTCAAATATGTACTGCTGAATCTTTAGCCTACTTATATAATCCCTATATGATTGTGTTTGCTCATCTCTTGTTTCTTCTTGTCTATATAACTGACCGTGTTTGTTTACTACTCATGTTCATTCGTCTCTATTATATGGTAAAATATACAGAATCATGACTTCCCATGATTGATTCTGATTTTCCTTAATTGATGGTGATTGAAAGATCTTCTTTCAAAGCCCTAAAATCTTTACCTGGTCTGTTTAAATTAACTGATTCATTACCTTATTTACCATGGTACTTTGTTTACTTAGTCTTTCCTTAATTGGGCTTTTTCTGAATTTGGTCCTAATTGACTACCCTATGCCTACCGAACCTTGACTCTTTCCTTATTTAATCATGCACTAATTCTTCTTCCTGCTTTATATGGTACCGAATCTTTCCGTTTGATCTTAATTCCCTTAACTTAATGAAGTACTTCCTTGAATCTCCGATTAATTGATTCTGAGTTCTTAAATTAGTGTACTATTATGACTTTTTACCTTATTCCACTACCTACTTTCAACTATAAATACTCTAAATCTTTCACAAACAAGGCACCGGCACTTGGCTTTCAAAAACTCCTCTCTTATAAAAATCTATGTCTCTCCCTTCTTCCTTGTGTTATTTTCTACAATTAGCCGGCTCCAAGCCAAGGCTAATCATCTGTGCCCTTTGGTTCTTTCATTTTCTTGCTTCTATCTTCACTGGATGTCCTAATTTAACTTAAAGCCTTAACAACAACATGTTTCTCTTCTTGTTTTAGTTTCTTTTATTTCTAGCTTGCTTTAACTTGTGGTTCTATTGTGAAGTTTGTAGTTAGGCTATATTATCAGCATGCTAGTATGACTCCCCTCCCTTTTAATTCATGTATTCCCTTGTGTGATTCAAACATGCCTGGACAATTGTTCTCCTTACCTGCTGTGTGCTTACCATTCTTATGAATCCCAAATCCCTATCCCCCTCTATGAGTCTATATTTTTCCTAATTGGTTTGTGATTATGCCAGTTTCAACTATATCTGAGCATGTCCAAACCAGTCCAAATACCCTTGCTGGGGTTATGTGTTTGCAGTCAAATGCCTGTGTATTCCTAAACCCTTGAGCCCTGTGTGACTATTGAGTTCAGTTGGACTCTGTGACTACTGAAGTACTTGACTTTGTGTATCACTCCAACTTCTTCCAAACAACCTCTATTACCTTATTAATTGCTTTCATAAACCGACTTTTAAGTCCGGTCTTTAATAAATTTTCTTTCAACCTGCGTCCTGCACTTCCACTTCATTCATAGTTAATAAGTTCTGCACCCTCTAGTTTGTGTACTGCCTTGGGATCCTCTTGAGAACTCTCTGAACTCTGGCATACTGAGGCTGGCCTTTCCACACTGCACCGGTCCAATGCTTGGCTACTATGTCTAGGTGTAAGCATTGCCCGGGGTCCTTGAGACCCTTTGGGAACTTTGATGTACCTAGACTCTGATTTGTCAATGGAAATGAGGCTTGAAAGACCATTGGAGTCTTCTGGGAAACATGGGCCTAATTGCAGGCTTTCTATAGAATAGCTTCTTGATTTTCTATATTTACTTATGTAAATTATTTATTGGCCTGTAATAATTTGTTAGCAGAAATTTGGGGTACTTAGTAAAAAGGGGTGGGTAGATGTATACTTTGTGGAGTAACATGAGCTGAAATCCTGCTCTTAGGGTTTACTTTCAAATCTGCCTGCTTCACTCGATAGAAAACATGTTCATAGGGTTTTTATTCTTGTTGAACCTGAATTCTTTTGCATAGTAGAACCATGCTTATAGGATTCCACTTCTAATTTCATTTGCATCATAATAGAAATCATGCCTATAAGGACTTCGTTTCTAGTCGTTCACATCAAACAGAAATCACGTTCTTAAGGTTCTGGATTTTCGTCATGATAGAAATCATGTTCATAGGGTTTCAAACAACCATGTCTTAAATCATTTCAAATATAGATACCATGTCTATAGGGTTTAATTCTGATTCAGTTCTAATAAGTCTTTCATATGTTACTAAAACATGTAACGCGCCTAGATACCATGCCTGTAGGGATTGCCATTTTTAACACTTCTAATTCTAAAAAGCTGTTAAAAAGGAGTCACTACGCAACTATTAGGTTATAACGTATGAATCTGAAAGTGGTCTATTTCTGCATAATCACTTAGAAATCTTGCTTTAGGAATTTGATTAATAAAGACCTTAACTGTGTTTGAGTCGTGCTGCTTGTATGTTTGTTTGAGAAGGAAATTGTGAGCCTCTTAATTGCTCCCATTATGTGAAAGTCCTAAATGTTTTTGACTGTCGTCATAGATTTTTTCCTTTAAAACCTTAGGGGTACGTCTAGAACCACCCATAGGCAGAGGTCATAACACCCTCCGGGACAACTAAGAAGGGACGGGTAGCAGCACGCGATAGGAATCCCTGACCAACACTCGCTTTGCATGACCAATAAGCGGATGGGAAGGGTAGACATGGATATGATGATCGGTTCGCTAATGCCACATGTAGCCCCTTTCAAGGAGTGATTACCGGTATTGTGCTGATGTGATCCGATAGGCTAACCAACCTAGGACCTCCCTCTCCCCAAATCCTCTTTACTTGAAGCTTTATTTTCCTTTTAATACATACAACCTGTATGAATTCTTATTTTATTATTTGAGTTATACAATGCCCAACATGCTCTGCTTGTAGTTATTTGCTTCAACTGCTTATTTTATTTTGGACTAATTTGTAAATATAAGTTCGGTCGGGACCCACAGTTGTGGACCAAGAGGGGTGCCTAACACCTTCCCCTCGAGGTTACCTCGAGCCCTTACCCTAATCTCTGGTAATACAAACTAACCCAAGAGTTAATTACTCTAGGTGCCCTAACGCACCTTAACTCGTTAGGTGGCGACTCTTCAAATACCCAATTCCCAAAAGAAAATGAGTCATTACATCTCGTGAATGTCGAAACCCGGACTCCTCCCCCCGGAGGAGAAAAAGGAGGCGCGACAGTGGTTATACCCGTCTGTCGTGATAGTGAGCTCCTTTCAAAGTTGCAAACACAATCCCGCTGGTTCTTTGCTCCTACTGCCAGCTCGGATTAATTTGCAAAATAATCCTTTTTGCTCTTTGAGGGTGTTTGGATTGGCTTATAAAAAGTATATTTTAAGCTAAAAGCCATAAGTCATAAGTTGGTAATACCCAACTTTTGGCTTTTGGCTTATTTTTTTACTTTTTATGCCTAAAAGTAAGTGCTTTTAAGTATTTTTTATCATTGCCAAACACCACACAAACTAAAAAAGTGTTTAAAAGCCAATAAGCACTTCAAAAAAGCCAATCCAAACACCCTCTTTATCTGCTGCAAAACTGAAAATTTTATCCGTGAAAAACCAAACAGCATGATGCCTTCATAGAAACGTACATAGGAATGGTTTCTCTCCGTTTTATGTCGCCAACTCCTCAATGGGGCAATTCCAAGAATATATTGGTACGCATTGCAGGAAGAACATTTATCTTGCTTGGGGAGAGAAACTGAATTAGTACCCTCGTGAAGTATTTTTTTTATTTTAGAGATGATACCTATGTATTCAAAAAAAATCAGGACGGTTGAAGGCTATATGTGATATAGTGCAACTAATGAGATATGGAAGAGAGCAGCGTGTGCAAGTTTGACACTATATTTTTTTGCTTATTCTCTTTACTTTGTGAATTTTCATTGATTTGTTCTTTTCTTTCACAGTTTCACTATTACGATGATAAATTTGAAAAGTTCAAAACAAACGGGCTTCGAAACTATGATTTACTGAAAGTCATATTTCCTTGGGGTGGAGGGGGGGGGGGGGGGGGGCTATTTTGCGGATGGATTTCTATGTAACACCTCAATGACAGAAGAAATTTACCTACCAGGTATTTGGGAGAGAGAACTACGAAACTTTGTGAACTCGCGTCATATAGATGACGCCGTTACTTGTCGTTCGAGTTTTTCGTGCCGGTATGATTTTGTAGATTATGTACCTCCAATATTCGAGTAATTAACGATCCGGAGAGTTTGGAGGGGGTTGCGGAAACACTCATGTAAATGATCTTATTCTGGTTGATAGACTGTTAGTTTTTAGTTTCTAAGTCTTCTACTATTTAGACTTGGCTAATGTTTATTTGATTGTGATTCTTCAACGTGATGAAGAGGGGAAAAGGCCAAAAGTCACCATGGAAGCTCCAACTTTTGTCATACCAGTTCTTGTTTTAATTGACCTTATTATTTGCGTTAAAAGTCAAAACGTATTTGATCTATTCGAATGGATCTGTATATAATGATAGAGTATGCGCATCTTTAGAATGATAAAATAGTCACATTTTAGAGAGATTTTTTCGAATAGGGAGCACTTGGGAACTATTAGTTTCTTTTTTCGACATTATTAAGTATCAAAAAATACTATACTGTCTGTCACACCTCCCTTTTTACACACCTACCCCGAAGGATAAATGTATAAGGGAGTTTTTCCATTTAAAGTGACATTATTCGAAATGGGATTATTTATTTGTTTTTAGAGTCGCCACTTGGGATAGGATTGACTTTTGGTGTCCCAAGTCACCGGTTTAATTTGAATCCCAAATCGAGGAAAATTTCGACTTTCCAATTGGAGTCTGCGAACCAGAAATTCTGAATAAGGAATTCTGTTGACCCGAGGGAAGGTGTTAGGCACCCCCAGATCCCGTGGTTCTAGCACGGTCGCTTAAATTATCATAAATGGCTAAAATCTGGTTTTTATACATATTTAAACCTATAGTGCAATTTTAAGATTATTTACCACTTTTAGTTTATTTTGCTTTTTACGAAAGTGAACGCCGTTTAAGAGCGTGTTCTGGGATCACGTCACATGAAATGCACCCGGATCCTAAACACCTCTTATTCAACGTTTTGGGATTTGGATTTGGGTTGCATGAAATGCGCACCCGAGTTTAGGAAAGTAAAATTATTAAAAAGCGTGCCTAAAGTGGCTAGCGTTGTTAACTTTGCGAGGGCCATGGAAATTTGCTAAATGGCACGCCTCGAGTTCTAAGTATTTTTGGTATACACATTTAAAGAGGGCCACGCAATTTATTGAATTTTATTTGGCGCGGCACCTCGTTTTTATTTTAAAGGCCAACCTAAAGCAAACTATGATTTTTCTACTACAGTGTTGTCTCTAAAAGGGCCTAGTTACTTAATACTACAAAATTCGGGCCTCCAGTTCAAGTCCGAACTTAAACAAGAGGTAAACCTCTTAATTTAAATTCGCTACCCAACTTGGAAGGCCCAAAATTGCTTTACTTAATCAAAATGTAACTGTAAAATGATTTCAGGCTCTCAAACAATGACCCAAGAATGAGGAATCTCGACAGGATTTCGTGAAGAGCTGGCCGACCATGGCTCTTTTTGCCAAGGCCCAGACGGAAAAGATATAGAATCAAGGGTCTCATAACTTGTCATATAACTGGGCCTATTATTAATGCAGTTGGGCCCAGTATGCAGCCGTTTGTGTACAGGGCTTCAACTATATAGCTGATTATTATCTGGGCCCTTAGCAGGCCCAAACTCATTTATCTGGACAATTCAATTGAATTTTTGGTATCTGTTTTTCTGAGTTCTAAACCGACGCCATAGGCAACTGTTTTCAGAAGTTGAAGCTATTTAATCCTAACAATTTTTGACAAACACAGCAACTGAATGGTTCAAAACCACCGGAACGTGTAAACAATTATGCTATGACAGCCATTTGACTATTCGTGATCTACTGGAACAACCAAACCAAATAAAGTATACCTACTAGATTGTATATGTATCAAAACAAACAAGAAAATGCTTCAATACACACGCCGATTGTAAATCAAAATTTCATGTTTGCATCTAGATTATACATATTCTAATGGAACACACATGTACTCTAGAGTTTATTTTTTTAGCACAGCGCTTATAGTTCAAAATCCTAATATACCTGCAGCTTTCACTGTATATGAATCTAACATAATTCTAATTCAACATTCATACTAGACATGATAGCAAGTTTTAAAACGAAATTAAGTTGTACTACAATTACACTAGATAGAGTACTCATAACACGCCTAAACAGTTCAAACAGTCCAGTACAGTCCATAACAATACGATGAAAACTTAAATAACTCATGAAGCTATGTAAAACACAATGNCATACTAGACATAGATAGCAAAGTTTTAAAACGTAAATAAGTTGTACTACGATTACACTAGATAGAGTACTCATAACACGCCTAAACAGTTCAAACAGTCCAGTACAGTCCATAACAAATTACGATGAAAATTTAAATAACTCATGAAGCTATGTAAAACACAATGACTCGTTGAAAGAAGAATCAACAGAGAAATCAAGCATCACTTTTGTTTCATTTCCAAACTTGCAAGCTACATCGAAGTGTACCTGGAAATGGAAGAAAGTAAAAGGAGCAGAAGTCAGCAGCAGCGAGAGGAAGTGAGCAGTGTTAAGCAACAAGAGTAACCACAGTCTCAAATCGAAGTCACAGCCACCAAAACCAGTTACAAGACCCAGAAATCGATTTGAATTGCCCAGTTAACTTCAAAATGATACTCTAAAATTCTCTGCAATTCTAACTACTGAAAGCACAAGGAAAGCTAGTCCATATCCACACTTATGTGAGCTGGAATTGTTATTCAAGACTTGGAAATCTCTAATTCAACCAAAAAAAGAATCAATGGAGTAGTAAATTTTAGAGTTCAGCCGCCCCAAATTTCCAGAGTTTTTCAATGCCCAGAAAATCTCCCTTGTACTCCAAGTAACAATGCCTTTATAGGCAAGTTACTAGGGCAACTTCAGACTTTATTTTTTAACCTTTTAGTCCTTTTTAACTTCTCTTTTTAGCTAGTTAGTCCTTCAATTTATGACTTGTTGGTCAAGTTAAACTACCCAAATCCTGAAATTCAATTTAAAACCCCACCCTAGAAGCTTCTAGGGACTTCTTATTTCTGTTACTGCAAGATTCCCTATTTTGAATTACCCCAATTACCCTTAAAACCCCTGAAAATTACCTAAAATTATTAACCTAGGTTAGGCTAAACCCAAGTCCAACTAACCAGCCCCTTTTAACTAAGTCCGTGATGACTATAGTTACTCAGAAATGACCAAACGAACCAAAGGGAATAAGAAATCTAAAATTCGGGGAAAAACACAATCACCTCTGATTTTAAGCCTGAATTACTTTTGAATAATCAACTCCGAATTAAACCCTTTATCAACCATCAAACAAAGAAAAATGAAATTAAACAAATAAGAACAGCAAAATCAGTGAGAAAAAGTATAGGGGAAAGTCAAGAATTCAAAACTTAACTTAAATAGGCAAGCAAAGATTACGGCACAACTATTAATCATGAAGAAGAACTAAGCATGAAAGGGAAACTGATTTCAATCAACAGAACACTCAAATACGCGAAGAAAAAGAACAGGATGTGAAATGAGAAGAACAAACAAATAACTAAGACAATCACTCACTGATTCAGGCCTCTAACTTGACTGTTATAACATCATTTGAGAATCGATCGAACACTGGAAGACCCTCGCATGACCGAAATTCATTTTGGACTTTGAAGAAGGAACCCTAGATCCAGGATTCGAGAGATTTCAGTTGGATTTGAGGGAGGCTGGTTTGAAATTTGGGGAGAGGGGGTCAAGGTGGGCCTAGGGTGTAATTTTGGTTAAGATTGGATGAGGCGCCGCCGGCCACGACGGAGGAAATCAAGGGCGGCGCCCTAGGGTTTGGATATTCGGGGCTTTCTAGTGAGAATTGAGGGAGGCGGTTGGTGGCATGGATAGGAGGGGAAGGAGACGAACCAGTGGTGAGATTTTGGGCGTATTTGGTCGCCGGCCGCCGCCGTAGGCGAATTCCGGCGGGCGGCAGGCGGTGGTGTTACGTCGGGGGTTGGAGGGGTTGTGAGAGATGAATGAGGGGGTAGGGGGGTGCCTTCAGACAGTTATATAGTAAGTGATGATCCAGTTCTGGGCCGTTGGATCAAAATAGATCAACGGTCCTGATTGAATACTTGCTGAAACGGGGTCGTTTTTGGGGTCAAAGGGGTTGGACCGGGTTAGTGGGGATTTGGGCTTGGACTGGGGACCGGATTTGGGGGTTTTGGGCATTTGGGCTGGGATTAAAGAGTGGCCCAAAGCTGGCAGCCTATTTAACCTTTTATTCTAATTTCTTTTTCATTTGTTTTCTTCTTTTCCTTTTTTTGCTTTTTTATTTATTTATTAATTTCATTTTCATTTTGTATTTTTTATGATTTTATCAAAATGCAAAATATTAAAGTAAAGCCCTAAATATATTTTCAAAGTTAAACTAATTAATTCCTAAAATTGTTTAAAAACTATTTCGTGAAAAATTCACAATTAACAATTAAAAATACTAAAATGGACTATTTTTGTTATTTTCTTCATATTTCGTTCTAAAAATAACTTAACCACTAATTAATCATAAAATATGAAATTAGATCCTAAACGCAAATGCCAAGTATTTATTTTTTATATGAATTAAAATTCACAAATAAAACAAAAACTAACACAAAATTCACAAAATTGTAAAATAATGAAAGAAATCATTTTTGTTTGGAATTTTTGGGAATAATTCATATAGGGCAAAAATCACATGCTCACATTCCTTAAATTCCTTTAACTCCGCAGGTGCCATACAATACGGTGCCCGGCACCAAATCAATACCTAAATCAACAACCCTGACACCCATCACGAAGGCCAAATAAGGAAGACAACCCTTCTGAACCATCCGCTGGGTCTTCAAAATGAAATCACCTTGCTGTGAACATAATCCGTCGAACCTCGCCACTCAATCCATGGCATTCCCGGCATAGCCAACATCGCCGCCTTAGCGCAATAGCCTAGAGTGACACAACACTGAGACAACCAGTCCACACCCAATATCACAGCCATAATCTAACATACCAAGCAACAAAGGATCGACTCGGGTCTCCAAACCTCCAATAGTTACCACACAAGACCGATATACGCGGTCCACAACCACAACATAACCTGCATATGAGAACTCTCAGTCCCCAACTCCATATAGCACACGAATCTCTATATCCAATCCCAATTTTGTCGTCCGAATATACAACACACCTCTAATACGCAATCATTCCACAGGAGGTACTCTTAAAATTCTTCTGTGACACCAAGCAAACTCGAATATCGGCAGTCGATCCAACAAGAGAACGCCGCAATGCTAATGAAGTATCATCAATCTCAATCACATTGCCCTTTTTCTGAAACATATACCCCCGTCAAGTCACACCAATTAGTAATGCCATTTCCTTAATCATCTGAAACTGCCCGTGTCGCCTAAGAATTTTATGGCCTTCCTTTCAGAACTGAACCGTAACCGTACACATGCAAGTCTCAATCCTACACAACATACCGCATATACCATACCACCCTATGATAAATATGAGAACTTCATAATCCACTCCGAGCTACAAGCAACCAGCCAAGAACCTTTCCATTTGATCCCATCTAGGAGAAAATCACTATACATCCCATGCTCCTCATGCCAGTAGAAAATATACATCTCCAACCGTGGTAGAAATTATCAAGAACTCTACGAATCCCCTTTGCACAAAACCGAACCATCAGGACTGACTCCTTCTAACTCAGTCAAGCTACACAAGCCATCAAAATCTAAGAGCATTGCCACGAAACACCTGTAAAAACCCACCACTTCATAAGCACCCAAGAGCCGATCATTAAAATGCCGATCCGGCCTACCACCAAGCTATCCTATCTATCCGAGTTTCCTTCTGATTTACCTTCAACTTGATACTCCTTCTTGCTATAACACCACAATTCCTCAACCCAGACTCACCACACGAGACCCAAGCATAATACCACACAGTTTAAGGCTCACAACCCGCTGAATACTCTTTTAAATGTTCCCAAAAGCACCACATTCAAAATACCTACCCTGAAAAGACTTCCTGCGAATCTGAAGCCGTTACATTCCTAATACTGATGTATAAAATCCCATAATTGATATAGAAATGACACAAGTCTTGAAACCCTCCAGCGTAAACCTCAGTTCCTAGCCAAATCATACACTTGAAATTTTTTTAATTATTACATGTACAATCTTGAACATATTAGAACCATTCTCAAGAGTCATTCACTCTACTCAAACTGCAATTAGCCTGATCAAACGGACCGAACAACCAGTGCCTCATTAGCACTCCGACACTGCAGAATGTAACCTCATTCCAAAACAACTAAGCAACTTCCTGCTCTATGCACCGAGCATCCTTTACCAACAACAACTCAAGACATTTCGTGATTCTCACACACCTATGAAGCATACTATAACCTTTGTCAAGAATTTTCCTTTACTCGAGCCATCCTCGGTCTCAATCTCCGTAGGCCATAACTGATTCACCTGTACGCCTCAACTGGAACCAACATAGCACATACAAGGCCAGCCGACACACCTCCAATTCATTTTAAACAACTAAAATAATAACTACTAAGTCTTTAATCAGAAATAAAATCCCAAAGTGAGCATTTAACAGTATAATTTGCGGAAATAAAAACCAACACAACCCGACATCGAGATGTCACTAGTCATGAGCATCTACCAAGGTCCGAATACAACTAGAGTAAAAAATATGCTAAATACGGTCTAATGAAATCGAGAGGGAGAAAAGCAGTGCTGCGAACGTCTGGCAGCTACCTTGCTAAACTCCGATGACTCTGCCTCTGAGCAACCAATACCCGCTACCGGATTCAGAAATACCTGAATCTACACACAGGGTGCAGGGAGTAAAGTGAGTACTTCCAACTCAATGAGTAATAAAAATAAATGAAGACTGAGTGATAGGAAATCACGAAGAGTACATCAACATGTTGTATAGAAGCAGTACAAAACCAGTAAGAAAGCAATGAAGCTGTGAAATCTCTTAAGCACCTTAGCTCAGTTTATACTTCTTCAAAAATGGCTTTTCAACAGTTAACCAATTGAATGCAAGCAATTAGAACTTTTTAACAGTTAAGCAAGTAAATGACAGGCAACTAGAAAAGATAAGCACGTAAAGAACCGCGCCTCGGGCACAATATCAATAGAATCAGCCCCTTGGGTACAATACCAACAGAAGCAGCCCCTCGGGCAAACACATGGAACAATACCAGCCCCTCGGGCATAATAACAACCGAATCAGCCCCTCGGGCAATAACATAGAACAATACCAGCCCCTCGGGCTATATCTCATATCACAACGGGTACCCGCGCTCACTGAGGGTGTACAGACTCCGGGAGGGGCCCCTTACGGCCCAAGCGCAATAACAAGCCATCTCGTGGCATAACCAATCCGGCCCTCGGCCTCACATAATAAACAAAACCATCACACTGGGTACCCGCGCTCACTGGGGGTGTACAGACTCCTGGAGGGACCCCTTACGGCCCAAGCGCAATATCAAGCCATCTCGTGGCATCATAAACAGGCTATCGGTCTCATATCAATATCAAGTCACCTCGTGGTGCACAATCTCAGGCCCTCGGCCTCATTATCATAATCAGTATATCACTGCTGCGGCGTGCAGCCCGATACAAAAGTATCCTCACAATACAGGCCATCGGCCTTACTCAGTCAGAATCTCTTAAGCCCCTCGGGCATCAGTAAAATATTAAGATCAGCTCAAATATCTTTGAAAATATCAATTAATGTGTTTAAAACAGAATAACATAGATGATTTTTTTTTTAAAAAAAAAAATAGTGAAAATATAGCATGACTGAGCACAAGTATGAAATCAAACAGTGAGGAAAATATCATTAACAATCCCCTAAGGGTTCAAACAGTTGGCAAGAAGCCCAAATTTGGCATTTAGCCCAAAGTATAATAATATCAAACAATTAGCTGCCTATTATACAGAAAAATAGTCATTCGGGATGGACTAAGTCACAACCCCCAACGGTGCACGACCCCACGCTCGTCATCTAGCGTGTGTTTCACCTCAATATAGCATGACGCTGTGCAATTCGGGGTTTCATACCCTCAGAACAGCATTTAAAATCATTACTCACCTCGAACTAGCCCGAAAAGCTACTCTGCAACACGCTTGCCTCTCGACCCAACTTCCGGGTGCTCCAAATCTACCAAGTTCAGATTTTTTTTATCATCAAATTATGCTAAACGAATGAATTCCAATTGAAAAATATCGATTTTAAGCACAAAACCCGAAATCAGTCAAAACCCGACCCCCGGCCCGCATCCCGGAACTGAACAAACTTTATACCAAAATGTTCTTCATCATCTCATGAGTCCGTACATATAAAGAATTCGAAAATCGGAGTTCGTTTGACCCCTCAAATCATCCCTAGAAGGTCTCATAATCTCAAGCCATAACTCCACCTTTTTCTACTGATTTTCATGAATTAAACATTGATATTTTGTTCCTTAATCACAAATAATCGAGTTTTAGGGTCCATAATCCTTACGTCAATGAAGAATAATGATTTCCTTTCTTCAAAATCGCCTCAAAGCTCTTTTCCCGTTCAAAAATATTGTAAAAAGGGTTAATGGTCGCGGAGGGACTAACTTATATTATGTCCAGACATTTCCGCATCTGCGGTCGTTTAACCGCATCTGCGGTACCGCTTCTGCGATCGCCAAAAACTCAATTTTGCCAATTCAAGCCTTAATCTATTCCGGACCTCCAAATTCTAATCACGCTCCTAAGTCCCAAATCACCTAACGGAGCTAACCAAATCATAAAAATTCCAATCCGAGATCATATACTAACAAGTCAAATCTTGGTCAAACCTTTCAAATCTCAAGCTTCAAACCGAGAACTGTTCTTCCAAATTCATTCCGATTGCCCTGAAACCAAAACCAACGATTTACATAAGTCATAATGCATAATACGGGGCTAGACATGCCCGAGAACTGGCGAGCGAAGTGCAAAAGCTCAAACGATCGGTCGGGTCGTTACAAAGGGGAAGTGGTGACGGCGGGTGAAAGGTGAGAAATGAGAGGGTTTGGGGGGGGGGGTCGTTTTGGTTTAATTTTGGAAGGAGGGTTGTGGACCGTTGATCAAAATGATCAACGATCAGGATTGGACGGGGTATTGGGTCGGACAGGTTTATGTTTGGGCCTAAGGGGATTGTGCCTAATTAAATGGGGTTTTTGGGCTGGTTTAAGGGGTTAGGTTTGGGAATAAAAGGGCTATTTATCAAATACCTCAAATAATTTATGAAAATATTTTATAAAATAACTAGCAGATTATAAAAATAATTTTCATGCATAAAAATATTTTAAAACAATTACTACATATTTAGAAAATACAATGAGCTATTTTCTGGTAAAATAATGTGATAATGTGTACATGGGCCATAATTGCAAAGCTATTGCAATTGTAATCAAAAGGTGTAAATCTGGCAATTTGTGAAATAATTTGAATTTAACTAACTATAAATAGCAGTATTAAGTCATGAAATGCTATAAAGATCGTTTGTGGTGCAATTTTGTAATTATTTATATAAATAAAATACTGGAATGAATTAACTAAAAAATGTACAAATTATGAAAAAATATCAATTGATGCTAATGCATAGTTTTGAAGGTATATATGCACTTAAAAAGCATTATAGGAAATAATTGGGTATCAACATCTTTTCCACAAGTTTGGTCTCTCCTGAAATAAACCAAACCAATCTGTGCTTCATCTTTAAATGCCGTAATGCCACCATGTTGAAAAACTTCAGACCAATTGGTCTGTACAACACCCTGTATAAGCTGATCACTAAGATCATTGTCAACAAAATCAAACCATTGCTCCAAAACATCATTGGCCCCACTCGGGCCAGCTTTCTAGCCAATAGAAGAGCCGCCGACACTGCCATTGTTGTCCAAGAGTACATTACCCACTTCCAAAACATGAAAGGCAAGAATGCCAACATGATACTGAAAGTAGACTTAGAGAAGGTTTTCGATACGTTAGAATGATCTTTCATCAGAGAATCCCTTCTCTTCTTCAACTTCACCATTAAGCTTACCACCCTCATCATGTCCTGTCTTACTACAAGTTCCATCTCCATCCTAGTCAATGGAACCCAGAGTGAGTACTTTAAACCCAACAGAGGCATTAGGCAGGGGTATCCTATGTCACCCTACTTGTTCATCATTTGCATGGAAAGCCTTTCCAGGGACATTGACAATGATGTATCTGAGAAGGATTGGTGTCCTATCAGTATCAGCAAGGGAGGGCCCAGAATCTCCCATCTATTCTTTGATGATGACCTCACCATGTTTGCCAGAGCCAATAAAAGTAATTGTGAGTTAATCTTAGCCATTCTGGGCAACTTCAATGTTGCATCTAGGCAGAAAGTCAACCTCTAGAAATCCAAAGTGATCTTTTCCTCTAATTGCCAAGCAGATGTTGATGTTCGGCAAAAAATGCATATATTTTTCCATTGTTGCTTCATGTTCTATCACTTTTTAATCGTCTTTTGAGTATTAATTATATTATTTTGTGCTCAATATTATGTTTTAACAGTGTGGGAATAAACCGATATGAAGATGAAGAGATTTAGAGCAAAATTAAATAAAACGCGGAAGAAAAAGAAGGAAAATTAAAATAATAAAAATAGGGGGGACACCCTTTGGGTTTTGTCCCCCCAAGTGGAGACAACAAAGGAAAATTTTGCAATTCAAAAGAAGAATCGAAAGAATTGGAGACGGAAAGAATTGGAGACCGAAAGAATTGAAACGTTCTGCCTCTAGCGCTAGCGCCAGCGCTAGGCGCTGCCCTAGACGTTGTGTTACGGGGTTCTCCTATTTTGTCTAGGACAATGTTATTTCGGTCCTACATGGTTTCAACTAGTATAAAAGGGGTCCTAAACCTAATTTGGAGGAGATCTAACATACTTTGAAGGGGAATTCACGTGGAGGAACACACACCACGCTTGGAGGAGGCTTTCAACTAGTTTTTCTTCTCTTCTGTTCCTTGAATTTCATAGTTCATTAGTTCTAGAGTTTTGGGTGCTACATGAACGTTGTGGTTTGAAACTTGAATTATTTTTATTATTTTATCATATTGGTTTATTTATTCAATCTTGCGCTTAATTATTTGATTGCTTGATTACCAATTGAATACTATCTACGAATCTAGGATTGAACTCAGGAGAGGGAATTCTAGGTTGCATATAAGATTGAGTAGAGCAAGATCTTAACTCTGAGAGGGGAGGGGGAGGGGGGCGGATTTGCGGTTAGGATAGGAATATACCTAATCGCCTTGCTTGGTTACTATACAGGATATTAATGCGTTCTTGTTAATTCTAATTCCATAGGAATATAGGCGTTAGATTAGCTTGAATAGGCGAGTTGTACTTCGGGAGAATGCTACGAGCAATATTAACCCCGTCAACCAATAAACTAGATAAATTAATTAGATAATTTAAGTGAAGACTCAACAGAATTGTTAGTTAACCCATAGCTCTAGAATATTTCTCCCAATTAAATTCGTCTCTAATATTTCCAACTTGTTTTCTTTAATCTCTTAATTTGTTACCCTAGATTAATTTTAGTTACATATTCATACTTTACGATTCGCTTGAATAGATTAATTGTGTGGTTTAATTTAGTTGATAGTTAATCACAAGTCCCTGTGGGTACGATATCTGGACTTACAATCCTATATTACTTGTCGACCACGTATATTTGTGTGTGCGTTTGGGAGCAACAAGTTTTTGGCGCCGTTGCCGGGGACTTAGAAATTAATTATTCTACTAGATTGGATTTTGCTTTTTGCCTATTCAAGTTTTTTTTTATTTTTTTTTTATTTTTAACTTAGTTTAACATTTTATAATCTTTGTTGACATGGCATCTTGGAATGATAATTGGTCGAATATTGGTTATTCTTATTATGGTGATCCTTGTCCATATTGTGGAGGACCACACTTAGGGCAAAATTGTGCATCTCAATCTGATGTGTTGAATTTTTGTAATGTGTGTGGTTGTCAAGGTGGTCATTGGGATGGTTGTCCTAATTCTTATTATCCTTCCCAGAGTTCTTATTATAATTTTTCTAATAATGTTTATGAGTTTGATAGGAGCAATGAAGTGGAGGATATGGAAAACGTGGCTCGTATTATGGACATGATGAGGCAAGTAGCCGAGCAACAGGACATGATGATGAGGCAAGTAGCCGAGTAACAAGATGAAAATCAAAAGGCTATACAAAGAATTAGTGAAGCAATCATGAGAATGATGGCCGAGGCAGAGGAAGTGGCTGAAGAGAGAGAGTTCCCACCAGAAGATAATTTAGAAGAAGCAGATGTAGTGAGCCAATCTTGGCTAGAGGAACAAGCTCAAATGATAAAATCTCATGAGTTTCTACGTGATGATCTTTCAAATATGACAGAACAACTAATAGAAGGAAGAACTGAGCTAAGGCAAGAGATAGACCAATTTGGCTTCGATATCCATGACATGCATGATCAATAGAATAAAAAGGTTGAGGCGTCTGATGCCCTACAACCAATTGTTGTGGATACTGGTCAGCTTGTTGAGGAAAAAGAGGAGTTCCAAATATTCGACCAAAATATTATTAATGATGTCAAGGTTGACGAAGAGTGCAAAATAGAGGATGTCAAAAATTATGCAATTTTGGAGTTGGAGCGTATTGGACCTCATTCTAAACACTTTTCAACATTGTGTTTGGTTGGTGACATGGGAATTGATCCAGTCAAGCATATGGAGGAGTCAATGGATGAGGAACAAAGTGTTTATATTCTGAAATTTGCCACACCAAGGAGACAAAACGACATTCCTCACTTAAAGGCCAAGAAGTGCAAGATGCGATACCTATTACTTGGTTCCTTTATTTTTACACCACCGCCCCGGGAACGTGATACAAAAGTTGACGCAAAATTTGGGGCGCAATTTATATCTTCAAAGTGGAAGGAAAAGTGGTGAAAGTGATTGTGTCGTGCCGCGACGTTAAATCAAACGCTTGTTGGGAGGCAACCCAATTCTATTCTTTTATTTTTCTTTTGTTTATTTTTTTTTTATTGTATTTTTTTGTAGTATTGTTTTTGTGTTTTGTAGGAGTAGAAGCATGAAGTCAAAGCTAATAGGCATGTGAAAAATCGAGCAGGTGGTTGAAACTGAGTGTGAGGTACCCGCACAAGGGATCATACCTGGGAGAAGTCTGAGTATCCTGTGAGCTGCTAATTTTTCGGCCTTTGGCCTACCAGGGAATCTCTTTTATCCTCTTGTTATTTTTCAGTATGCATTGAGGACATTGCACAATTTTAAGTGTGGGGTGAGGAGAATGTCTGGGTGATTTTCTGTGATATCTTAGCTTAGTTATGGTACTCATTTTTAGTGTAGTAGTTTTGTGTCAAATATAAAAAACAAAAAAAAATGAAAAAAATCAGAAAATTGGGACTTTTCCTGAATAGATTTGTGGACAGCTTTCTTGAGGGATTAAAGTACAACAATTAAAAAAAATCAAAAATATTTTCTTTTTGTTTCTAGTTAGTTTTAGTTAGATAATAATCACTCTTGGTTTTCTTTGTGCATCGGTTCTTTTTCAAGGGATGTAAGTTGAACCGGGTAATTTTTTTTTTAGGATTAGATTATTATTTTTTCTTTATTGTAGGAGTAGAAAAAGAGGGAGAAGAAAAACTTTTGTGACTTGTTTGATACTAGCATATTTAGGCCTAAGCTTGAGTCGTACTTTCCTATGAGTGCTTGAGTAATGAATAAAATAGCAGACTTTCTGACACCTAAGCTCAGGGTTGTGACTCTGTATATAACTTATTCTTATTTTGTGGTTCGCGATGATCCTGTTTGTCTTAGAGTGGAATTGATCCATCTTGATTGATACTTGTGCCATGTGGGCTGAGGATTTCTTACATATATTCCATATTTTGCATCTTAGTCTAGAACTTGCCATGCATGTTATTGAAGCGAAATAAAAGTGTTGTCTGTTAGAAGATGATAATAGGCTTTCTTTGATATGTCTTGTGAATTTTAGCCTTTTCAGATATTTTTTCACTAGATAGCCCTTTGAGCCTGTAGCCTTTTGTTTGGAAGCCATATTTTTGCCTTGATCCTTTTGTTTGAATCCCTAGTTTTTGCACCCTTGAGCAGTGTTGCTTAGACCGTGATATTAGTTGATAAGTCTGAAGAAAGGGATGATTAAGCGAAAATTTGTGACCAACATTAGTTGCAAAGTGATGAAAAGGCCCTCTTCAAAAGAATGTGACATGAAAAAAAAAAGAGAATTAAAATTTTTAAAAAAAATACTTATGAAAAAAAATTGTAACGTTCTTGATATGAGGGAAATAATTGTGAAACAATAGATGAAGAGAGGGCTGAAAAATAAAAGTGAAGAGATGAAAATAATGGGTGATGAAGTCTAAAAGTGCAAAGTGCTTAGGGAAATGTAAGTCACTATTATATAATTCTCCTACCCGTCCCTTAGCCAACATTACAACCCGTTAAAGTCCTATTTGATTCTATTCGAGCATACTTAATTAGTAGAGATGTACATAATGCGCGAGCCTATGGTTCTTTGTGCACACATGTGAATTCGTTTGTGAGTGCGAGAGTTGTTTTTTTATGCAAAGTCCTTAAATTATATTAATTCTTTGATTTGAGTGTATGGACTATTTATTCTTGTGAGGGCACTTGTTTCATGATAGATAGGTGATGTTATTAGCTTCTTTGACAGAGTAGGTGAGCGAGCTTAAATTTCGTAAGTCAGAGCCCGTCTCTGAGATTAGGAGGTTAGAATTTTGTTGTTTGTTTGTGACTTGTATATCTTGCACGATGATCAGGAAGTTTATACCTAATGGTTTGAGTTGCTATAGGGCCTAATTGTTAGTATCTGCCGAAGTGGTGGTGTTTCTAGGCTTGATTTATTGAGAGTGATTTTAATGCTTAGTCGAAGACGAGCAAGATTCTAAGTGTGGGGTGTTGATGTTCGGCCAAAAAAACATATATTTTTCCATTATTGCCTCATGTTCTAGCACTTTTTAATCGTCTTTTGAGTATTAATTATATTATTTTGTGCTTAATATTATATTTTAACTGTGTAGGAATAAACGATATGAAGATAAAGAGATTTGGAGCAAAATTGAATAAAACGCGGAAGAAAAAGAAAGAAAATTAAAATAATAAAAATAGGGGGGGAAACCCTTTGGGTTTTGTCCCCCCCCCCCCCCCCCCCCCAAGTGGAGACAACAAAGGAAAATTTTACAATTCAAAAGAAGAATCAAAAGAATTGGAGACGGAAAGAATTGAAACGTTCTGCCTCCAGCGCCAGAGCCAGCGCTAGGCGCTGCCCTGGACGCCGTGTTACGGGGTTCTCCTATTTTGTCCGGGACAAATGTTATTTCGGTCCTACACGGTTTCAACTTGTATAAAAGGGGTCCTAAACCTAATTTGGAGGAGATATGACATACTTTGAAGGGGAATTCACGTGGAGGAACACACACCACGCTTGGAGGAGGCTTTCAACTAGTTTTTCTTCTCTTCTCTTCCTTTAATTTCATAGTTCATTAGTTCTAGAGTTTTGGGTGCTACATGAACGTTGTGGTTTGAAACTTGAATTGTTTTTATTATTTTATCATATTGGTTTATTTATTCAATCTTGCGCTTAATTATTTGATTTTTTGATCACCAATTGAACACTATCTACGAATGTAGGATTGAACTCGGGAGAGGGAATTCTAGGTTGCATATAAGATTGAGTAGAGCAAGATCTTAACTCTGAGGGGGGGGGGGGGGTACGGATTTGCGGTTAGGATAGGAATATACCTAATCGCCTTGCTTGGTTACTATACAGGATATTAATGCGTTCTTGTTAATTCTAATTCCATAGGAATATAGGCGTTAGATTAGCTTGAATAGGCGAGTTGTACTTCGGGAGAAGGCTACGAGCAATATTAACCCCGTCAACCAATAAACTAGATAAATTAATTAGACAATCTAAGTGGAAGACTCAACGGGATTGTTATCTAACCCATAGCTCTATAATATTTCTCCCAGTTAAATTCGTCTCTAATATTGCCAACTTATTTTCTTTAATCTGTTTATTTGTTACCCTAGATTAATTTTAGTTAAATATTCATACTTTAGGATTCGCTTGAATAGATTAATTGTTTGGTTTAATTTAGTTGATAGTTAATCACAAGTCCCACTGGGTACGATATCTGTACTTACAATCCTATATTACTTGTCGACCACGTATACTTGCGTGTGCGTTTGGGAGCAACAAGTGTGCCACAACATGCAGTGCCATTCTAGGTATCAAAGGTGCTAGGGACTTTGGGAAATACCTAGGGTTCCCCATCTTCACTAAGAGGCCTAGGAAACAGTGACTACCAGTTCATCATAGATAACCTTAATAGTAGAATGACAGGATGGAAAACAAAGTTCTTGAACATGGCTGGTCGAACCACTCTGACTAAGTCATGCCTTAGTAACATCACAAACCATGTCATGCAATACATCCAACTACCTTCCCAAATAACAAATCAAATTGACAGAATCTAAAGGAATTTCATTTGGGGCACAACTCCTATGAAAAGAAAGTTACACATGGTCAAGTGGGCCACTTTCACCAAACCAAAAAATAAGGGACGGTTGGGTCTCCAGCAGTCCCACATAAAGAACAAAACATGCCACACTATTCTTGCTTGGAGACTCTACAACAACACTACCTCCATCTGGGCTAGAGTGCTCATGGGCAAGCACTTCAATGGAGGAGGGAGTAGGGTTAAGTCTAAAACTAGAACCTGGAAAAATATCCAGGAAGGATGGAAGATCTGCACTAATTCCACTAGATGGGTGATTCACAAAGGGGATAGGGTTAGATTTCTAACTGACTCATGAATGCCCAAAATGCAACCTTTGGATACAATCCTTAATGGTCCATGGCACCATAGAGACATGAACACCAGGATTAATGAGGTTTTCTCCAATGGGGTTTGGGATTTCAGCTGCATTCCCTACCCAATTCCACTTGATACCACCTTGATAATACAAAACACCTTCATCCCCACCTCCACCTCTGTTGAGGACAAACTAATATGGAACCTTAACCCCAATGGCATGTTTAGTACCAAATCAGTCTACTCCTATTTTGATGCACTTATGCATAATGACAATTCTAATGAAGACCACTTCAGCTGGATTTGGAAACTAAAGACCCCTAATAAGATCAAGTTCTTCATATGGCTCATGCAACAAAACAGGTTGCCTACAGGGAATCACTTACACCATATTGGCCATAGAATTACCCATAATTGCTACTTCTGTGATCATGCAATAGAAGACATAAACCACATCTTCTTTTGAATGTGCCAATGCCAAACAATTCTGGCAGCATCTGCTGCACAACTGCACGCAACATCCTAGCCTTAGTGCAAATCCATTTTGTATGCACAGTTGGGAAGACACATGGCATAGGCTCCAAAATGTGGACTATAATGCTTGTATCAAATGGACACAACTACTGCCCTTCTGCCTTTCGGCAATCTGGATAACCAGGAACTCTAATGTCTTTGAAAAGAGGAAGAACCACATTAATGTCACCAAACAATAGCCAATTGAATACCACCATGTTGCAGCCACTTCAAGGACTGTTCCGGCAACTACCACCTTATACATAAAGTGGTGCCCACCAGATATAGGCTTTTACAAGTTGAATACAGTAGGGATGCATGCCTTAACACAAGGAGATGGGGTATAGGGGGGGGGGG